>NC_090201.1:11191195-11463695 GCF_033026475.1 Channa argus | reverse complement strand
TTCTTTACCTCTCTATAGGTTACAGCAAGCCACACAGACCCAAGACGATACTTTGGCAAAGAGCTCAAGCTAGCCAAGTCACTGGCCCTTGTTCTTTTCCTCTTTGCAATCAGCTGGCTCCCTCTTCACATCCTCAACTGCATCACACTCTTCTGCCCTACATATGACAAGCCAATGTTCCTCATTTACATTGCCATCATCCTTACCCACGGTAATTCAGCCGTTAACCCCATAGTTTATGCTTTCCGCATCAAGAAATTCCGCACAGCATTCCGGAAAATCTGGAAACAGTACATGCTTTGTCAGGACCCAATTGGTCAGTTTCATCAAAGAGGGAGTCGGAGACGACAGAGTCATGAGAGGAGGCTGGAGCAAAATGACGATGATGACGATGTGTGACCTTGGGCAACTAATTTGACTGGAAGTTTATCTCCAAAGGTTTACAGAAGAGAAAATACTTTCCTTATTTTCACATTCAGGGGATAAATTGTCAAAATGGCCATGATGGTTTTGAAGGACATTGGAGGAACTAAACAGGAACTCCATTGTGGGCTGAATGATTTCCTCCATCTACCATGCTCCAAAAGTACATAATGACAAATGAGGATGGAGAAAAAATGATGAATCAGACTTTGCCTGCATGAGACAGATTGTTTGTTTCTTCGCTGGCTTACAAAATTGTGATGTTGTTGTATGGGATAAGGGGCTTTTCATCATTTTCAACACCAACCTGTTGAACTTGAATCAGTAAGTGCACTGTATATCTGTAGCACATGCGGTACAATATTAGTGTATACTGTACTGTGTTTTTTTTATCTGAATTAAAACATGTGTCCTTTTTCATGTGAAAGATCTCAAATAGTTTGGCATTTTATGTGATTCACTTACATGTTTTGTTGTGTTGCCTTACAAAAAAAGGAATATATCTGCTAAATACAGTAACTCCTCAGACTAATGGCCTTTATAGATATGTGGTCCATTAGCGCATGTGAAGCTTAATTTTTTTTTAACTTCAGAGACCATTCGACTGACATAACTGTTAGTAATTGGTTGTAGCTGAATACAGCATCCATTATAATACAACATTTTCTTGATGCTCATTGTTAGATATCTGTGGGCATGGACAAATCGGAAAAACCCATGCAACCACCAGTAATTACTACTGTTAGTAACTCTCTAGATACAAAATGTTTTTGAATAGAAGACTGTGAATGGAGCAGCTCCTGCAATTGTGCATTTTCTTGCTAATGCAGATAATGATGATAATCATTCA
This sequence comes from Channa argus, assembly GCF_033026475.1. Lineage (NCBI taxonomy): Eukaryota > Metazoa > Chordata > Actinopteri > Anabantiformes > Channidae > Channa > Channa argus. Next base: position 11,462,422 of record NC_090201.1, on the reverse strand, counting down.
CTCTGTAATTTAACTCTGCTCTACATGTGTCTGCAGGCCCTTTCTACTATTTTCACAGTCACCTCATTCAAAATTTATTTTGATATTTTGTAAAGTAGTGTAGTATCAGCACAATCTTTGTCAATTTTGTTACAAGGCTATCTTAACCCCACCTGTATTTGCCCTTTAAAATGCCTGAAATTTGACATAGAAAGCACATCATGAGATGGGACTGCTGACTTTAACAGTATGTATTGTATGTATGTAATTATTGTATGTATAAATGCTTATGAGAGATACTGGGAGATATGATATATAGAGATGCATACTGTATATCACAGCATGTTGTGAGTCCTGATTTAAAATCATGATGTTGTTTGTGCATCAAAATCCACTCTGCATGTTACGTCAAAAATAGCATCTCACTTTCTCTGTAAAAAGGCTAAGGCCATCACTGGTGGGAGGCCCTTTTTCTGTGTACACATTGATCTTCTGTCACCTGGCAAGGAGGGCATTTGTGTATAAAACAGTGAGTAGGTTACAAAGGGATAGGAGCTCAGGGTTTTGGGAAGGATACAGTGGAAACATTGTTCTTCTTACAAGGAAACCAGAAGGTGAAAGAGCAGCCAAGGAACTCACCAAGAATTTACATCTCTGCAGAGGTCAACAAAATTTCTCAAAATCCTGATCTCTGTCATAATCTACTGTAGCACTGTCCTCAGCAGACTAGTGTACTCACTGTATTTCTAATGCTGCTCTTAAAATTTTGTTACCACATGTCAATGTATAGTGCTTTTAAAGCCACCATGTGTAGATTTAGCACATTGCAAATGTCTATTACCATTTGCTAATAAAAGGCCACATTACTTAGTTCCTTACACTTTTAAGGAACAAGTCTTTCACATTACAGTTAGTTTCGATTATCTTTTGTGAACTTTGATCTGTGAATTTATATTGTTAAAGACAGCAAGCTGTCTTGACAGTTCTGACCTTCAGAGTGTAAAATAGAGGATGCTACTGTAGCTTATTAGACATGTTGCACCATTCACATTTATTTAAATCTTAAACTGAATTGACACTTTTCAGAGTCATTCTGACTTGTGCAGCCCAGGTGTAACTAACAACATCAGAAACTGCTCCTCTGCACTATTACTTGCTGGAATAGTTAATGTTATTAGCTTTCCCGCCAATAAAGTCAAAGTGTATAAATGAATAGAGTGCAAATATCAGATTCATTTAGGAAAGACAATAATGACTGATGTTGGAAAGCCAGCAAGAGTCTGGTTACTAAAATGTCAATTTATTCAGGCAACAAAACATCAACATCATCCTCAAGAAAAACTGGGGACCCTCATTTAGCATTGTCTAACTCTTAGATTCACTGAAAATACATTAGAGCAGTATAGTCCTGTATTTTCCGTCCATATATAGTTTGTACAATGGAACTTAGCAGCATTTTTAAATAAAAACCTTTCAGTGTGGCCTGAAAAAATGTTTTGCCTTTATGATTAATATATACTGTGAACGGAAATGGAAAGTCTATTAATCCTTAACTGAGAACAGCTGCAAATATGCTGTTTTGTCATATAGCTTTAGAATTAAAGAATGCTGCTTGTGATTACTCTAAATTAAACTTGATACTGGTACTTTTATTTGCAAAAACAGACTAGAAGATGTGGATAGTGTCTGATTCCAGCTCTTTCTGAAAGGATTATTATTGTTGGCCCTTGAAATTTGTGGCTCTGGATCTGCCTCCCAACTGCTCTCATGCCTTGTGGCCCAATGTCCCTCGTCATGTCTCTCGGAGTTAGTCTGAATTTAGTGCAAAGTGCCAAACAGGGCCACAGGGAGGTGTTACTGTGCAAACAAATGGACTTCTGGGGTGGCTGTGAATATCTACTGGCTGTTACTTCAAATAAAATTAATACATGACAAGCAAATGTGTGTAACTCAGATTCATTGTCCTGTGAAGAAGGTAGTAGGTATGTGGGCTGTGTGAAGACTACTGGGAAGGATTGCTCACATATTGACTTTCAACCTTTCCCACTTAGGTGAAAATCTACAGTCAGATCCCTTAACATCCCAGTGTGAGCAGCAGCCAAGGCAACAGAGAAAAACAGAAATCCTTAAGAAAATAAATAGCTGAAATAAAAAAAGGGATTTTTTAATTTCTCCATTCTACCAAAAAAACATTATGTAGAGGGCAGAAAAACGAAAATGCCACATAACATTTCGTCTCGGCTTGTGTGTCTTGTCCTGTACCAACCATTAAGTCTCCTCACCTGTACAATATAGTGATAGGGCTGCTTTTGAAATCTGACATCTAGTGCCTGAAAATGTTCACTGCTGCACTATGGTGCATACACCTGTTACTCTTCTCTAGAAAGGAAGTAGTAATATATGAGGCAACAAAGGGCTGTGGGGAGTTTGTGTGTGATAGCAAGATTACATTTTTCTAACCTGGCAGATGGCACTGGAATTTTTATACAAAATACCCAAGGCCTGTGGAATGCTAGTAAGAAATTGAGTGTAAAATCTTCTGCCAGCTTTTGATTTTTAACTACTACATTTTCAAAACTAGGTGAATCTAGTGATACTCACCATTCTAACCAGTTAGAGAATTTCGGTTATTTCTTCTTGATGAGTAAATTTTGGAGCATTCCTATTTACTGTGGTGTAATTTTACAGAGAAGAACATCTGAACCGCTAGCTAAGTGTAGTGGAGTGTGACAAGGTGTAGCACAACAGAGGGAGATGGGTGTCGTACAATACATTATATATATATATATATATATATATATATATACACACACACACTCACTGGTCATTAGATACACCCATTCAGTCTACTGCAATGAAATACAATGGCTCTGCCATTAATTCTACTTTAACAAGGTTATAATTTATCAGATTTTAAATTTAATTAACTGTGAGAAAAGTGAGTCACTAACTATGTCCTCAATAGTAAACACATTCTAGTTATTCTACTGTGTGTTTACTATTGAGAAGATAGTGAATTCTATTATGTAAAGAGGTTGTTCTAATGTTTTGGCACCCTCTTTCATTTTAAATAGGATGACCAAAACAAGGACTAAACAGCCACACTACAAACACTGAAATCCTAAAATTAAATTAACAGAAAATTCAAGAGCCATTTAAAAAACATACAGTAATACAGAAACTGTGGACACAGCTCTTACAAGGGCCTGTGCAAAGTTTAGGGCATTTTTCAGCAGTACTTTGCAGTATATGTATATTTTATATGTATTGTAAAAGAGTAAAAAGCTATTCCAAATCAACATATATTTCCTCTGTTGAATCTGGTCTCTCATGTTTTACAGAATCCATCCAGCCATCTATCATCTAAGCAGGATAAGAAATGATGGAAATATTACAGTCTGTAAAATTTTGCTTGTGTTTATTTTCTTTCAGAATAATCCTTAAAACCTAAAAACAAAACTGGAGTCACAAGTTGAGTCAAACCATTTTGCAGCAGCGTATGAATTACATATCAGCAATTATACGGTTTATGAAAGTATTCAGGATACTGTCGTCACACTCTTGTAGTTAAAGACTACAAAGATGGTTTTTATAGGACTCTTTGCTTAGTTAATATCTCAAGATCAGCAATCCACATCAGACTCTTTAAGAACATGTCATTAACTGAACTTAAAGTTGCCTAAGTACTGTTTGTCAATGAGCCTAGTCTGGAAGGACCGCTTGCACCTGTCATTTGGAAAGCTGCTGCGTGCATGCAGTATACAGTATATGAAAGTAGCAGTTTCATATTGCAGGATAAAACTGACAGCAACATCCTGTTGGATTGTCCATCCATCCATTATCACAGGGGTCTTAACTCCAGCTGTCAAGGTGGGGTACACACCTATGCTCATCTTTGGACAGTGGGAGGAAACTGGAGTACTCGGAGGAAACCCATGAAGGCACAGGCTATATGCAAACTCCACACAGAAAGGCCACGGCTGACCAGAACCGGGGACCTGCTGGTAGTGAGATGGCAGTGTAAACCACTCCACCACTGTGTATCTTATGTATTTTAAGGGAAATTATGGCCTACTTACAATAAATTGTCATGGACAAATCATTTTCAGTTGTTTTTACATATTTATTAAAGTAATTACAAAAATTACAAAAAAAAAATGTCCTTTTATTGCAAGGTTGAAATCAAATGCCAGATGAAAATAAAACAGTCCATCAAACACATTTTTAAAGTATTTGGTTTTAACAACTATGTTTTAAGATTTTATTTAAAATTTCTAATTTTATTTAGTGTAAACAGTGCATACATTTTCTAAAATTTTGAAAATTGTGGCAGAAAAATATTTCTTAAATCAGCGACAGAGGAAAAGCACTTAAATTCACAGTTTGATTGAAACCACAAAATTATATATCCTGGTCAAATACAAAGTACAGTACTTATGAAAGGTGATGGCTTTTAACATTGACTGCAGAAATAACAATCCAATTCCAATATAACAAACCCCAAAGAATATTATACTACTGACCACCAACTAATATATTATAACAATTTTAGCAAATATTTAAAAATTTTTGACACCAGTGCAAAGAGTGCCCCACAGAAAAGTAAATTTAGTATTATCATGTTAAGTGTCTTGTGATAAAAAGGATCATGTGTGTTATTGTAATTGAGGTATTGCTTTATAATAACCCACTTGGGATTGGAATTATTTCAAATTATTTATTAACCAACGCAAGTCAGCAGGAAGACAGCTTAATTCCCTTCCCTAAGCACTCACCCCGCCTGAAGTGATGTAACACACAATCTATGTATCCTGTGACTTGCAGTTTCATCATTCCTAATTGCCTAAAACTGAAACTTGTCAAGGCTCACTGAAAATGTAAAGATGAGGCTTAGTGTGTGATCTATTTCCATGTACAATATCCCTGAACACACAGATTGCAGATTCATAATGTGGCTACACATAATCACCTGGTGAAGAATTGTTGTTTGACAATGTGTATTTTGATATAATGAGGCTACGTCGTCACAAGTCATCGGCCACTTTATTCTGAAAAACACAAAACACACACTAAAATTACAGACCATCACAAAACTCATAAGTTACTCAGAATTAAACTTGACTCATGTTATTAAAACACGAGTGTAAAACTGTGAATAAGCAGATGTAAGTTATTACAGTAGATTATGTCATGAAAATAAAAGGTGACCTTATTATGATTATATTATTTATTGTGATGAAATCAGAAATAAAAACAATTAGAGAGAATGCAGCAGCTTCCGAAATGCTGCTGCATTGGAATGCTGGAAAAGTTGAGCAAGGTGCAAAGATTTTGTTAGACAATCAAATGCCAATCTAAAGCATCCCAAAAAGCTACAAAATTTAATATAAAAATATTTCTTTTTCGTGACTTGCATAGTCATCCAAGATACTTCTCACTAAGTGTTAACTGGTATTAATAGCTTATATGTTATTTCCTGTAAAAGTACAGTAGTTAAGTCTGCCTAAAATAGCTGGTTAAACAAGTTTAGTGTTTGATAAGAATTAAACTACTAGACTATAATAAGGGAAGCTCACTGACAGCTGGTTGCACGCGAGGACATAAAGTAGTTTTGTCATATGATTTTTAGTTAATCAGGCGTGGTGTTTTGCAAATGTTGGAATGAAACAAACTGTGACACAGCATTATTTCCTGTTAAATGGGGGAGGGTACAGAAAAAACTTCTTACTGTTCAAATGGGATTTTTTTCTATGGCAAGTTTTACATGTCTTTATACTGTGATCATAAGTTGAATGGTAGCAGCACAACGTGAGTTTCTGGAGAGGCTTCATTTAGATTGTGTTTATGAACCAAAGTCGTAAATATGATCATTTATTATTAGGTGCAAAGGGCTGGAGCAGCATTTAAAAATGTAGACTGATTTAATCTCAGCAAACAGTTATTCAATGATGCTTAACCGTTTGTGTTGTGGTGTGAATAAGAAAATAAATTACATTGAATACTTGTTGTTATTTAACACTATTAGACAAGTGATCACAGTTAATAATATAAAAAATACTTACCCATCCACCTTGGCTAACTATCCATGTACCCACACGCCTGTTGAGGAAAGCTGTCATGGCACTCTGGACTTTGGTTCTCAGGTCTGGGGAAGATTTCTTGATATAAAGACCAATGGCCACAGAGGCCCTGATGATCTGCATCTCGGGAAGCACTTCAGGCCTCTGAGAGACCTGAGTCTTGCACAAGGCTTCCACACTATGGCTAAATGCTAATTCTACAGCCTGGAAAGAGATAAGACAAGAGTCAAAATAGTAGAGAAAAGAAAAGTATATATATACACGTTTTTTTGTCATTTCACTCTTATTACAAGAAAAGAAAATTATGTGTGAATACAACAAGGTGGGTAGTGCTTCTGCCAGAAATGTGTCAAAGAATATGCATACTGTAACATTTGATCCTGTTAAAATCAATGACTTATGGAAAACATTAAATACAGATGTGTTTTTTTTTGTGTGTACCTCCTGTGCTGCTGCTTGCTTGAAATTAGTCAGTGCATCCTTGAATTCGGGGTTGTCGTTTAGTGAATCGGCCACAGTTCTTAGCCTATCAGCTATCAGAACCGGGTCGAAAGAAGCTGACACAGCTGGCAAACAAAACACATGCAGTTGATGTCAAGAATAAGCGTAGATCTAGATGATCTCTTTACACAATGTCAGTAGAATAGGAAGCATGATATACAGATAGGTGAAATTTTTAAATAAAAAACAATATTAAGTGTCTCAGAAGTTTGCTCGACCACCACATGGTGCCAGAACTGCTTGGATGTGCCTTCAATGTATTAAACAAATTAATTTAATGTTTAGATGTTTAGGTTGCAATGTGCTGACTGGATAGGCTATTGCATATTACTCACATTTTCATATCCACAACACAATTCAATAACTCCTGTGTCCTGTATGGATGCATCTTATGTATGTCCACTGATTTATTCAGGTTTAACATTAATTTGTTACTCATTTGTACCTTGTCCACACTTGGAAGTTATTCAAAGAGTTTACGTGCAGCTCATGGTGTACTCAAACCAGATTACACATTCTAAATTATCCAACCTATTTCTGTTTTCAGGAAGTATCTGCAGCCTAATCAGACGTGTTCAACTGTGGTTTACTTTGAAAAAAATTTAATGGCCAATACTGAGTGTGAATTTAATAGGATTTGCCAGTGGTGTTGCATTTATATTCATCCCGCCAACAGTTTGTAAACATGAATTAAATAATTTTGACCAAACGCTGGGCTGTAAACATTTAAGGTAGAAACGCAGCAGCATAAAGTAGCGCTACTTTATGCTGCTGCGTTTCTACCTTGGCCGGTGTGAAACCTTCGTAAAAATGGTTTGAATGTTTATGAGATTTTAAAAACAAAGTAATAGCTCCTAAAATGTCGGGCGGACAGACAGGCACCACACCCTTTGACTTTAGCACCTTTAACGGTACATGTTGGCAATATGATATCAAATGTAACGATAAAATAAATAACATAAACTGGATATATCACAATTTTGACGTTTCTGTTACGTGAAAACGAAAGAACATGTACGGTACAGCAGGTACATAACCTCTGTACACATGCTGGCATTTGATGAAACAAAAAACATAACTCACTTGGGCTGTCACACTCCAAACTATCATCGAAGTTACGATCTAATCTATCGTCGTCGTCGTCCTCAAATAGATATTTAATAATTTCACTCGTCTGCCACTGAACATCGATTTCTGTTGGAGCCATGGTTTCTTTGAATAACCGAAGACGGCGCAGCCGCAGATTATACAGCACTTCCGGTTAGGTTTCGTTACGTGGCGATTACAGACTCCACCCAATTTTTCAAACAAGCAAGATGCGACGTCTCTGGTAAGTTTAAAACTGAGCTCAGGTGAAGATGTGCAAAAATAGAAGTTTTCAACTTTTTTACATGAATAGTTCTGACTCAGGATCAGGAATGGTAAATGACTAAATATATGAATAAATACATGATGATAAATAAATTAATAGAAATAAAAAATAAATGAATATACGAGAAAAGCAGGTGTTGTGTTATTTCCAAATTTGACGACTGCTCATTTAAATTATAGTCCATCACACACACGCACACACACACACACACACACACACACGAACATGCTGTTTGGCACTTCCTGAAGGTGGCGACATTGACCTACTTATCTTAAGTAAAGGCTGCCCCGCCCTTGTGTGTGTGTGTTTGTGTCTATTTTTTATTTTATTTGTTTTTTCCAACACATTTACATCCAGGATGAAAGCATGTGTACATTGATCTATAACTGCAGTATATGTGTGCACACATATCAGGATGTTTACACACACAGACAAGCAGCACCATAAAACCAAATTGCACAAATACTCAAAAGTACACTCACTGAATGGCTCCTGCTGACAAACATCTATGCTAAAACCTGATTTAATAGTAATACAGCTAGGTACCACTAGCCAGGCCAAATAACAACCACTGTACGACCAATGGCATGTTTTAGGCTCTTCTACCCGTCTAGGCCCCTAGTTTTATAATATTGATACTAACATTTTTGCCCTTAATTTGTGTCCTTTTCTCTTTTCACACAGTAGCCAATCACCTAACAGCACAGGCTTTATTAACCCTTATTATCTCCACCGTTGGATTCATCTTGTTACAATAATGCCAAGACGCAATAACAACCTTTCTCACCATTAGCAACAAAGACAGTGACCACAATCAGTTTGTGATTAGACCAAGTTTATTTATGGAGTTTAAATGTATAGTTAGTAGACTATACCTTAATCATCCCATATATGTATATATACACTGCATACTCAAGAACTCCTTTTTTGACTGAAAAGCAACTGATGACTTCTTATCATCTTGATGAAAGCATATCCTCTTTTTACACTAATAGCCTCTGCCTTATTTATGAGGACTGACATCGCATATCAAAACAATATAAAAAACATGTTTCATCCAAACAATGTACTATGGTCTGTCAAAGGAAGAGAGGAAAATTGCGTTGCCCAGTCATGCAATTCCATCTTATCAGGGCACCAGGATAATAAGCAGGAATATTACTCTCACTTCTGTGCTGTGTGATACACTGCAGTCAGTGTGATGAACAGACACAACAAGGGCTTTCCACAAATCACACATTAAATAGTCAGTAACGCAAAGTATTTACTTCTTTAGCATTCTCACTTATTAATCTATGCATTAATTGATATGGGAAGACGATATTACTCTATTTAATGTTGGATCAACTCAGCAGGACTTGCAGTTATTTGGTTAGCTGTGAAATTATAATGAAAGCGCTTAGATTTTTGAGCCAGTTATCATGTACAAGTATACAAAAACTAAAAACTAAACATATCTCAGTTATAAAATGTTATGCTCAAACCACCTAAAAAAGAATTGAAATGCAAACTCTGGGATTAAACAACATGATAAATGATGTGCTTGGTAGAATAATTGTTACTGTAATCTGAAGCTGCTGATTTACCAATTATTATTTGATAAATATTAATTGGCCTTAGTTTCACAAGCCCACAATTAACTTACTTACAGTTGTCTCATTAATTTAAAGAGAAAAAAAAATTATTTAAAAAATGACTTAGTTATTGTGTTTTTCATTCTTTTTATGACCAATGATGATACTCATCTGCTGTTCCAGCCATTGCAGTTGTGCAGAAAAGTGAGTTGTCAGATGTTGTCACTAAAGTTGGTAAATTGAAGAAAGAGAAAAATCAATGCAAGATAAAACATGAATCAGGTATATAACCCTGAGACAATATTTTCACTTAATTAGAACTAACAAGCAAATAATTAGAGATGTACAGAAGAGACAGAGAGAGGGATTTTGTATTTAAGCCCTTTGTAGAAAGGAATAGTACAATTTGCCTTTTTCTGGTAAGGACTGTGTATTGGCCAAGGGTAACATTTTACAGTAATTGTTTTGTTTTCAAATTATTCCATATTTTATTCAACTTTGTACTGGTGATGTTTTGTATTTTGCCAAACAAATGGTCCTGGTATAAATACTTCACCTGACTCTGAAAAATAGGCAATATTTTGAGTTATGATTACTAAGACCTAAAATACTAATAAACTTTGAGTTTTTCATAATGTAATGTGTAAAAACAGACAAGTGGGATTGACAAGTTAGGGTAATATCCTGCTACTAACATTTGAGGGCAACGAGCAACTAGATGCTGTTTCTATCTGATCTCACTCACTTCAAATCAAAAGGTAGAAGTTTACAAAGACTCTGCAACAACAGGTGCAATCATATGTGGACATTTTGGCTTCATTACTTTGTGTTTTTAGTAAGATGAAGCTGTGAATGCTGCTGGATGTTATTTCTGATATTTTTTGGGTCACATTTATGGATGCCTAATTAAGATGCTTCCCTGCTGATAATTAATCTAATGGGGAAATTGAGATTTTCATGTTTGATTAGTGTGATTAGTGTTATGGGTGGAATTGATTTCTCTCTAGCTTGTTGCACTTGTTGATATCACTACAAACTCAGGGCTCTGGTCATTACTGTCGTTACTGTTATTACTGAATATTGTCTTCAACAATAACATGTCACTAAAGTTGTAATAGACATAAACTATAGCATCTTGCACATATTGTGCGCATGATTATTTTCTTCTGATATTGGATTTTTAGGAAGTTCAACATGGCTACTGTCTATTACACACAGGACACCATCCGCAACAGCTGGTAAACCTAGGCTGAAGCTTCTATGCTTTTACTGATGGTCCTCTGCTGAACTCTATGTAATATTTCATAAGAGATGATTTTCTGCTCCAATACTCACCTCTTTGGTAAACAAGAAAGCTAATACTGTGCTTTTCGTGTAATGTATGTATTAATGTTTGGCCGCTGCACATCTGACATGTCTTAGCCTGCTGCTGTAGATTCTAGTTTGTTTGCTGGGTTTACATTTATTCATCTATATTCATTAAATATTGCACATTCCTTAACTGTTGGGTTTCCTACATTGGGATTGGCTACACAATGGCAAATCTCTGGTAGTTTCTCTGTTAAGCTCTGTGTCTAATGTAGTTTATTGTTCAATCCCTAATCTCTGTTGTGCGGTGGCGATCTTAATGTTTTCTTGTATGGACGAGGTCTATGCCTACAAACCCTGCATCCTTTATACATCCTATTGTCATGTTGACCGATTTTTTAGTTTTCTTATATGTTTTTGCTGTCCTTAATTTAATACTGCCCCCAGGATTTTGTATGACAGTTTTCATATTCTGAAAACACTACTGCATAAATATTGATCATGATGACATGATCATAACATGATTATAACTTTATAGCTAAAGGTTCTCGTTCATGTTTTCATAATATACTTTAGTGACTGAATCACTGACACGGACGTGGACTTATTTGCCGCTACACTTCTTAATTTAACACTTCTAACAATCCTCACTTCCTGCCCTGTTTACACTGCAGTATAGATCTCCAGATAATTGGACAGGAATCCAGGAAATGGTGAGTGGGTTTATTGACTAATTAGGGTTCCACATGGCTTATTCCTTGTACCTTTCTATCTCTGAGATGGAGCTTTGTATGAGGAAGCCATTGATAAAAACAAAACTTTGTTTGTCTTCACTGGTCATACTGAATATCAACAGACACTGTGACCTCTCAGTGTCACCTCACATGTATTTTATTGGTTATGATGTCCAGTTCTATTGAATTAGTGGTCTACACTGCATGGGTTGTAGCATTTGGGGATGGAAACTGCTGCCCTTTTTGTCTGGGTGAGAGTGCCCTTTACAAATGGCATATCAAAAACATTTCTGTGTATTTGTTGTATGTCTTCTTGCTGAAAAAAATACATGAATGATACAAATTTAGGGAAACTTTTAATTTAATTGATTTGAAATATTCCTGTAAATGTTTCTCATTATGATCTCAGTTGGCTGACTAAACAACATTGGAAGAACATTTAATAAAGTTGGAGTAAAAATTGTTAGTTGTTGTCTTCTGCTTCTAGGAATGTAGCAGACTCATTTAGACAAAGGTCACCAGTTAATCTAGGAACCGACTGACTTATAGCTCAAAAAGTTGAACCATCATACAAACTTTCTTGGTTCACTGTCCCTGTCAGGCATGATATCCAAAACTTCTACACACTAGGACAGCAGTATCCACTTGCGTGTGGATCTTCCTGAGGCTCCCTCCGTAACTGCAAAGGTCTAGCATGTCCTACACATGCTAGACCTTTGCATCAAAGGTTGAACATCCAGCATTATAACATTAAATAAAAATCAGGTGTTTTTAATGCATGAATATGTGTGAGTCCCTTTTAGTCTTGGCAGTTTTCCTTTCCCCTGATTCAATTTCTTATGAAATATGTTGATGCTAAGACCTAAGGCAAGGAAAAAAAAAGTTTTATACTATACTAGTATTTCATAATTGACTTATATTCAATAATTGTTAAAATTGGAATATAATTTATTAAGCAGAAAACTGTGAGAATTTGTGTATTATTAAGGACCCAAATTATGTGATGACAAGAGGAGGGACCACAAAATAAGTCTCCATAACAGGAAGTGGAGAGTAAATGTAAATGCTTATTAAATAACTATGTATCTTGCACACTGAAATAATGTGTGTTTCCTACTTTATCTAACATGACTTATTTTTCACAAGCTACTTGCTGGAGGTCCTGATTCAAAAAGGCCTGACTCTATCCATGTTTGCATAGATGTTTATTTGGTAGAATTGCCTTCACGTTTTTTTTCACCTACTACTGGACTAGTTAGTGTCGGATCTAGCCCCTTGCAGCAACAAAACCAGGCAATGATGACACAGCTGCTGGGAGCCTAATTTGGGTTGTCCAAAGCAGAACCTTGTCATGGAGGAAAAATTGACAAATGCAGACTTTGCTTTGCTCTTCCACCAGTCAGCTGAGCTGGGTTGCATTCGGTTAACTTGCAGGGATTTGTGTGATGCCAATAGTGGCGTCTCACTGCTCTCTGGTAGACAAATTGGGTATTTTTTATACTTGTTTCATACAGATGATTTCGGGTGTTGTGTTTGTATTGGGCCCAGAGTAGCTACTTTGGTCGTTTTTTACCTGAATATTTGTCAGATTAGGCACTTATTCGATAACTCCAGTAAGTGCCAAGTCACATAACTGCTTTTTGGCAGTAGTCACATAATTGTTAACATTCCCAGCTGCTACTGCCATCATCACCTCATTTGTGGGAAGCTGTGTACTCAGCAGCCTCCGAATGTGACCACAGACATGTTGCAGAAAGTTTAAAAGCTGACCTGCTGTTGTATGCCAAAACACAAGTGTTGTTTGATATCCACCATGCTTTACATCGCACCACAAGGGCAAAGAGCAATTCTGGGTGAACTAAAATAGATGTGGCAAGCCAAATGTTAGAGGTGATGATTTCTATGAAACACTTTAGTGGTCTGAGTAGGGACAGTTAGGAAAACCTTTTAGATGAGTTCGCCTTTACAAGGTGCCATGATGATAATATGTGATGTTAGTCTCTCTGTTAATGTTGCAAACTATTAAAACTTTAAATTATTGATATAAGTTTAAATGTGACAATGTAACTCCTGTAACTGTTGTGATGTTCATTTAGAGAGAGAGAGAAAAATGATAAACTTAGCTGGAAGCAGAGGCAAACAACAGTGCTGCTTGCCTATCTCTAGCTGCTTATACCACAGATCCTTGTGTAAAAATGAAACCACAGTGAATATTGGTGAATTTTGTTTTCCCTTGAAATGTGCTTTTGTGCCACAGTTCCATATCAAGTGTTTTTTTTGTTTGTTTGTTTGTTTTTGTTTTGTTCTTGGAACTTTGTGAATCCTTTACTGTTTTTAAAAAATATAGGTTGTTTGGAGAACTGCACATACAAAAATGTTTGAGCAAGCCAGTCTGTGGACTTTTTGACAGGGAGGAGAAGCACAGCAAAGGACAGTTGCGCAATAATAAGATATTTGAGGAACATCAGAGTAAAGTAAACCTTTATATTTCACCATTATTTGGATAACCTTTCAAGCTCATTAGTTTAAGCCTGTCTGAATTTTTCTCACACCCTGTGAATTAAATAGTACAGGAAGTTGTGAAGTACAAAAGGTGCATCCAAAAGTTTGGAAATTAGGGTACTGTTTTTTTGTTTGTTTGTTTTCCTTTACTACCTTGTTATTTTTTTCTTGACCCAGAACCTAACTATTCTCAAAAAATGTGTGACGCATGTTAAAAGTGCACTTCTTCCACAAGCTACTTTCTGCTTCAAGTGTTCTACTTTAACAGCGATGCCTGGCTGAGTACCATTCAGGAATTATTTCATGGTTAATGAGATGAGTGTCTTAATACATTGCTTATTATAATAATGCATTTTTCAGTGAAACATGCACTACCTGGCTTGTTGAGAGCAGCACTCTTATTCTGCAGAGAGGGTCCACTGTCAACTCATGTGAATGTATTTTTTAGGTTGCAGTTTGGGGTTTGATTCAGTTTTATGACAGCTGTCAGCCCTGCCACTGCGACAACAGACCGCGGAGGAAAGACATGTACATAGAACATAATGCAAACTGAATAATTTAAGAAGGACAAACTTGTGTATGCCAAAAAAGAAAGTGACGTCTCTAAGTTTCCTCCGAATCTTGGTAGGGTGGAACTTGGGGCACCACCACTTTGGTCCATTCTGTATAAAATTACTTTACAACCTGCAAAGTTCAATGGTAATTAGAAAAGAGCAATGGTTCACAATGCAATTACAGTAAGTGTTTATAAGATAATGATATTCTCTAAATTGTGCCTTTTTTTTTGTTTTTTAAAAGAAATGCCAATCATAGTATTTTAGATTTAATTGAACATACTTGATGTTTTGCAAGATAGTTTTTGCATGATCCACATTTGAAAAATATAAGGTGAGGACACTTAAAGGTTGATCTCTCACTACAAATTACAGCAGAACCCAATGTTAAGTATCATCCATCTGCACATATTGTGTCCAAATACAGACTCAAACTTTCCTAAACAGTTTCATAGACATGCACACATTAATTGAAAATCTATGTGTTCTTTAATAATGTCAGCATTATTATTATTATCAATAATAATAATAATAATAATAATAATAATAATAATAATAATAATAATAATAATAATAATAATAACAGTATTGTATTAAATCATAGAACAATAGTATGGATAAGCGCTTTAAAAATTAAAAATATGTTTACCAGTAATACAAAGTAAATTTGCCAGTGTGAAATATCCAGTGACAAAGTCTATTGACTCTTCCAGAGTTATTCCTACATCAGAAAGAGTAAGATCATACATTTAGCCACTGCTAATGTTAACATGATTTAATAACAAGATGGTGTCTGCAAGAGGTAATATTATCGTGGTGGGTGTTGTGTGATTGTGTTGTTTTTGAGATGCCCCACAAAGAAATAGAAAAGACAGTGTTGGGAGTTTGCTAGCATGAATGATACTTTAGCATTTACCTTTAAGTGAACAACTACAAATGGCTAACATTAACCTCGGCTGCCAGCACAATTCTAGCTAGTTAGAAGGAATAATAGCTTAATTATTAGAAGTTGTAACGCTAAAGTGGTGAAAACAAAAGAGTTTTGTCTTAATAGTGCAAATATTCTGTTTATATTTGGTTATTGCTAACATTTTTTTATTTTTTATTTTTTGCACTGTTAGTTTTGTGGTAAACTAGCAATTTTACTTGGCATGGTTGTCCCAGATAAAGTAACATTAGTAAAAGTGTTGTTTTCTAAAGTTTCCGATAAGGGTGGTGCATAAAAAAATTATTATAACAGGCTTAATGATACTGGGTAAGACGCGTGGTGTTACGTCGGAGATTTATGCACACAAACACCCACAATGTGCTATGAGAAACAAAATTAATCGACTGATGAGGAGATCAATATAATTATTATGTATGTACCTTAGTAGATATTATCATTAATGCAGTGTTATTTTGGTGTTCCACAATCAAATTTGATGACACTGAGCTGTGTGAGAACAGCAGTGTTATTGTTTTGTCAGTGATAGTATATTTAACAAAATAAAACATATTTTAAATATGCTTTAATATAAGTTTTTAAATTAATCATGAACTAGTAGACAACCATGCTTTTCTTATGTACAAAGTAGACGGATAAAGAGATGCATTAAAGTAGAGACTAAACCACAGACACTGAAAAAAGCCAAATCATTTGGGTCCTTTGGGTGAGAACAGATGAGAAGTTAAGATGACTTTTTGTGAGTTATTGGTGTTTTTCATGATTTTCAATGCATCAGCTGCATCATCAATATGAAAATATTATATTCAATAATTGAAGGGTTAAAAATTATAAATAATAATGATTAAAGATTAATTTCATTATATAATGTTCTATGTTTGTGAACCAGTAATTTATTTCTATATTAGATGTTATTTCAATAGTAATAATAATAGTTGCTGTTAGTAAAGTAATATAATAGTAAGTATAGGTAACACAAATTAGCAATATTAATATTATACTATATCATAGATATTATATTTGGATATTTGTGGGGAAGAGATAGAGATAAATGATGTAAGCCAATATTTTATAATTTTGTAAATAATTCAAATTCAAATTCAACTTTGTTTGAGTTTGAATCATGTTGTAGATTTGCAAATCTTGACAAAGCTCACCAAGACTTTGCTTACTTGTTATTCTTGATGTATTTCTGACATGTGTGTTTTACACAAAGGTTGATGTCATGTTCAATGTCAAGCCAATAATACTGGTGTCATTGTAAAAAGAAACCTGAAGCACCTTTAGAGCTACTTTTATTAGTTCAGTCTAAAGAGAAAATTGCATTTCCGATTTCCAGTTATTAAGCCAGTTAAATAACTATATGGGGGAGTCTCTGTATATCATCAAGGGAATAAATCTACCTAGAAGCAGGTTTACATAAAGATTGATTATGATAAAAACAATCTTTTATGTAGAGATGTTTGCAAAAGTCCTTAATCAAAGCACACAGTGATAATAGCTTAGAGAGGTAGCAATTATAATATTGCCATGAGTCTGCAAAGTAAACATCTTACACTGATTATAATGACCTATTTAAGGATGACCCCTACAAAATTATGACTTTGTGCATCAGTTGATTAGACCCCAAGTTACATTTTGTCGCTTTGCTGCCTCATTGTGCACAGAAAAACAGCATGGCTGGCTGTGCTAGCAGCTATAATCTACAAGTGTGACACACACTTCTGACAGTGACATAACAGAGAGACTCAAATGCGTTTAAATGGCTAAAACATAAGAGTTGCATACTAAGGTTTGGTGTAGGGCAGTAAGCTGGCTCAAAGTTTGGACTGGGGAGTCAAACACCTCATTCTAGAAATGCAAAAATCAGGAAACCTACCATAAGACCTCCTTAGATTTTAACATTTGGTCTGAACATAAATAGCAGGTGTGAAAATTGTCTCAGACAAAGTCCAAAAAACACAAATCTGGTCCAAATCAAACAGCACCATGGTTTGTTTTTTTGCATGTTTGGACTACAAACCAGCAGGAAGTTGAGATAGAAGAAAACTATAAAAATAAAAATAAAAATGGGCTGCAGGAGCACCTCAGGATAAGATGAGATAAGGATATTTGGTTTAAATTTGGTCCTAGAGAGAAGTGAATAGTCCCCGCCCATAAAAAGTCCATGTAACTAATGATAACAGGACATGGTATATGTGCGATTGTTAGTATGCAATTTTAAATTAAAATACAATGCAATGTAACAAATGTTTAGAATTTAACTTTACCAATCCTTAACTTGCTCCCCATCGCTTTAGTTTAGTGTGTAAATATACAATAATGCTTTTAAACTTCTCTCTGTATTCCCTGTTTTAAAATGTATCTCCTCTTCTGGCTAAAAATGTCTCAAGACGACATGACCAGGAGGAGTTTTACATCATTAGGAGTTTAAATAACATCATCTAGGGGAGCTCTGGAAAAGCAGGTTAACCTTGATTACAAATTCCATAGTGGGAGCAACAAGATGGTGTAATCTGTATCAAAGGATCCTCCAAGTGATGTAATCTGGAGGCTTTTTTGCAGCCAGAAGAAGAGAGATATTTTAAAACAGGAAATTCAGAGAAAAGTTTAAATGCATATTTATATATGCATAACCTAAACTAAAGATATCTCAGTGTTGAAGTGAGAACACTTGCATAAATATGACCTAAAGTGAGATCAGAAATCAAGTCAACTAAGGAAAGAAAAAAATAACACATATTAATTTACTTGTACAAGTTTTAGTTAAAAAACATATTTTTTGTAAAAACCACTAATTAAAAGATTCAGAATAAGTAAGTATAATATGTAAATAGATTTTAAACAATTTCCTTTGTGGATTTAAAGATATTTAAAACTCAAATTGTACAAGGGTCTACAGGAGGCAATTTGTTGCATTACCAACATTATTTGTGGTTATTTGGGGGCATTTGTGGCCTAGTTGGTAGAGTGGTGGCCTACTGACCATAGGTCCCTGGGCAAGACACTGAACCCCCAACAGCCAATCCTCATTCCCAGCCGTGCCGCGCTGGTCCCAAGCACGGTACTAATGGGGGAGGGTTGCATCAGGAAGGGCATCCGGTGTAAAAACTGTGCCAAATCAACATGTGGACAAAATGATCCACTGTGGTGCCCCTGAACTAACGGGATAAGTCAAAAGGAAGTGTTGTATTGTGTGGGTGAAAGTGAAGAATAGTGTAAATGTTTATGAGATGTTTCCTTGGAACTGTTAGGTCCTAGCCCCTCTCAGCTAATCAGCACACTGCAGCCTGAATACATTTTTAAAAATTAATCTGAATACATTTTTAAAAATTAAACTCATAATTGTTGCTTTTTAGTCACAAATTACAATAACACTGATCACTGATACCAAAGCATAATGCTTCAAAAACGATTCATTTATAAAAGTAGTAATTTTTTAATTAATTTTCATTTAAGGCAATCCAATACAAAGCATTTCACAACCCACCATATGACTATAATCATGAACAATAAAAATAGGTTTAAAGGAAAGTAGGGGGTCATGCAAATAAGATAACTCAAAAGCAATAAAACAACAAAGATAAGTTGTAAGATTATTCAAAAATACAGTAAATTAAAAAAGATAACTGTAACATGCTAATTGGCTACAGTTTTTAACCACTGGTAAAAAAAAGTGAGAACCAGGCACAAGAGAGAAGAAATAGCAAACAGTCCACAGAACATACTGACTTGTTTGGCACTGACATGCATGTAGTCTGGTTGGGTTGGTTCATATTTTACAGATGGCAATACCGTGTGTAAAACTGTCATTATAACCCAAGAAAACATGCAGTCGATCCATCACACTACACTTGCAAGAAAAAGTAATGGCACTGGTTGTAAAATGTGATCTGATTTTAACCAAAGTGACAAATATTAACAAACAAAACATTTCTAAGCTGTTTCTAATAAAACCCAGCCATGATCTTTTAGGTCTTTATTGAACACACTCATCAAACATGTATAATGGTGGAAAAAGTCATGGCCACACTAAGCTTTGGATGTCATAAGCATCAACTGAAAATAAATTCACAAGTTTATCAAGGTCATGTCAGAGTAGTTGTCCACAAGCTGAAGTTCAAAAGAAGCTGGGTGATGCAACAGGTCAATGACCCTAAACATCAAAGTAGATTTACTACAATGCCCCAGTCTGAGCCCAAGCCTCAACCCAATACAGATACTGTAGAATAACCTCAACAGAGCTGTTCACATCAGACATCCTAAGAATATGGCTCAGCTGATGCAGTTCTGTAAGGAAGAATGGTTCAAAAGTTGTCCTGGTCTAATTCACTGCTAAAGGAAGTGCTTTCTTGTGGTTATTGTTGCCAAAGGTGGTTGAACCAATTATTAAAACACTGTTGCCATTGCCTTTCCACCATCAAGTTGTATGTGTGATAGTGAAGATCAGCTCACATTTCACCTAGGAAATTGCAAACGGTGCCATTATTTTTTCTGGCGACTGTATAATAAATAAGGATTTAAGAGGAGTCAGTGTAACAGCATAAAAAGCAGGAGCAATGGCTTGTTCATACATAGTCCAAAAAATGAATTAATATCCTTATTACACTTATAATCCCCAAAATATATCAAAGATAAACAGTAAGCACTCTGTAGGAAAAAGTGCTATGGGATCTATATGCAAACCAGTTGTTACATCACATTTTACAATCTACTAGTCCACTCTTATTTTTCCAGTGTTAACTGTTTCCTCTCTTACATTGCACAAGGAAACACATTGCTCTTTTTCATTATAACCACCATTAACTCATTTTCTCTCCTCCACATGAAAGCCATACTTACCCACCCGAAATTCTTTTCAATACAAGACTAAATGAGATGGATTAACTGCCTTTTACACCGTTGAGGCCTTTAGTTTGCTACATTAAACATTTGAAGAGAAGCTCTTTAGCTCATAGTAATTCTGCTGCTGTCTTGCTTTGTCGGTTTAAAACTAAATTATGCTTTTTATGGTTTATTGTAACATTGTGTCTTTGCATTTGTTTACTGACTATGAAACTGGACTAATAGAGAAAAACAGCTACACCAAATTAGCACAGAAACAGTAGTTCGATTTACAGTTTATGTCCATGTGATGCCAATGTGCTGATTTTTAGCAAGTTCCCCTTACCATGTTCAGCATGTTACACAAACAAGCGATGTAAATGACCACTACACAAAGTAAATCTGAGACTGACGGCAATGTCAGCTTTATATGTATTTGGTCCAAATACCAGTGGCTCAGTGGTAGAGCATTGGTTTAGGATGCAGAAGGCAGCCAGTTTGTGGTCCACCAGGTGTGGTCCCCACCCAGCCACCAAGGGCGACTGGATAAAAAAAGGGAGCCTGGATAAAACTGGGAGTAAGAATCAACGTGTGGAACATATTCCACTGTGGCAACCCCGGAAGGGACAAGCCAAACTCTTTAATAAGATTTTTATAATCTGTCCAGTAGTGTTAAATGGCTTAATATACAAGAAAGTAATTTTTTTCATGGGATTAAATTGGAAAACATATTTTAAATAAGATTTTGTTTTAAGCAGTATTCTGATACCATTTTGCACAAGCAGCTGATGAGTACTTTAGCCATTACCCAGGCAGTGGTTAGACTGATATTAGTCTCATTGTTGGGCTTAAATTATTGAGGATGTACATGTAAAAGTATTTCTTAGAGGTAAGTTTAAATTTATTGCCATAGTTATTTTTCTTTTCACTTGAACAGTTATTTTTGACATGTTTAATGTGATGAGATACTACAACCTCAATTGAAACTAAAAATTGTTACCATTTCATGTCAAATATTAGCTCAGTAAATTCGATCAGCAACACATCTCCAAAAATTTGGAAGAGGGGCAACAAAAGGCTAGAAACGTTATTGCCAAAAAACAAAAACAAATGGAGGAGCATTTTACAACTAGCAGCTTACACATCTGGAAAGGCACCATTAATAGTGAAAAGTACATAAAGGTTTTAGAGCAACATATGCCCCCATCCAGGCAACGTCTATTTTAGGGAAGGCCTAGCATATTTCAGCGAGACAATGCTAAACCATATATTGGATCTATCAGAGCAGCATGGCTTCACAGGAGAAGAGTTTGGGGGCTGAACTGGCCTGTCTGCAGTCCAGACCTTTCACCAAGAAAAAACATTTGGCGCATCATAAAATGTAAAAATACAGTAACAAAGACCAAGGACTGTTGAGCAGCAAGAATTATGCATGAGACAAGAATGGGACACCATTCCTGTCCTAAAACTCCAGCAACTGGTCTCCTGACTTCCAAGATGTTTACAGACAGGTATTAAAAGAAGAAGGGATGCTACACAATGGAAAACATGACCTTCTTTCAACTTTTTTAGGAAGTGTTGCTCCAATCAAATTTAAAATGAGCAAATGTTTTCCATGAAATGTTTTGTGAAATTTTATTAGCTTCAACATCGGAAATATTGTTTATGTTGTATTGTAAACAAAATATGGGTTGCATTCTGTTTTTATTTACGTTTTACACATTGTCCCAACTTTTTGGGATTTGGAGTTGTATTTAAAAACACACAATAAAAGCACTGTGGTAATCTTGTGGCACCCTTGGCCTATCACTAAGGGACTCTGGAGAGTCATGACACTCACAAACAGGGACTATACTTTTATCAAAACCTCTCTTCTCCTTCAGGCTGTGTACTCCTACTTTCTGAAAGTGCCCTGTGAGTCTTCTTATTTAAAAAATTATACATTTATATGAGTTGTACGGTAACTTTTAAATTTCTCAACTTTTATAATCTGCATTTTTCTAAGGCAGTATACCACAGGGCTGTAAGGTTATTGTTTTGCAGAGATCAATCTCAAATTTCAAGCTTCGTTACTGATGTGGTAAAATTGGATTTGATACATGGAAGCGAGTTTGTTTTTGTTTCTTCACAGTCAGCTGATGTCACAGATGGGAGAAGCTACGGAAAGCTAAACTAGTAGGGGCACCAAAGAATCCCTCTTTCCCTCTGCTAGAGACAGATTGTTTATGTTCAAGCATAAAAGAATGACGTATGTACTGAATCTAATGAACACAAAAACCTGAAACTCTGGAAACCACTTGCCAGAGACTTTTAATGCACCGTAGAAGGCACAGGCACCACCTTAAATAAAAATCAATGTCTCATTTTTTAGTTTTTTACTAACAGGGGAGTCAGTATCAGGGTCATACTGTATAACCTGCCATTGGACCATGGAGTGAAAATTAGCTGTGGGTCCTAATAATCAATTTTTTTTTTATGTTGCAATATGGTGGTGACCATTACCAAATACTGATAATTGATTATGGCATTAAACTAATTTTCTTGAATCCTTTGCTTGTTTGATAATCAAGCCAGCATTTACCACAGTATAGGTGTTACATTAACATTTGTTCAACCTGTTTTTATTCTCTTCCTTTTATATGTACAGACTTTTAATCATGTGTCTATGTAATTTGTAATTACGCTATGTTACAAAATAAAGCAACTTGTGGATTATTGAAAGTTTAGAGGGTTAAAAGGTTAAAAGCACTTATAATAAATTCGTTAATGCTCTGCTTGTGCAACGTCCTCTGTGATGGAAATGTACTAATGAGAATCCTAAAAACACCAAAGAATATTTTATGTTGATTTGCAGCTTGCAGTACAAAATACTTGCATGCATAAATTGGGTACTTTGTTCAGAAACAGTTAATAGCAGCACTCAAAAAGATTAAATATGATTAACCTGGTAACATCATCATAATTCTTGTACCTGGTTTAGAAACAAGTTGTGCTTTTTATATGCAGTCACTTATAAATAATTGGTGACTAATTAAAAATGGGTATAATTTATGGCATTCGAGACATACAGTACCTCTCAAATGCCCATGCTATTATGAATAACATTGGAGAATAAATATAATGAATATGGGCCTTTTAATTCTAATACAACATGCTCTTAAAACATTTACTTAATAATTAAGAGAGGTGGTGATACCTTATGATATAAAAGATGAGTAATGGAGAATGTAATAAACTGTAAACTACACACTTGTAGCATTTTCTACATCATAACTGATGTAATAGGAAATAAGGAGATAATCCCCAAATATAAAAAATAATTCCAGAAGGGAAAAGGTGCTTTGAAAATATCACTGTACTAGGCCACACCATGACTGACGAGCAAGGCTTAGGTCAAAGTTCACAGGTCCTGACATATGTAGAGAAACAACCACAGACAGGCACAAGTTTTGACCACAACATGACCTTTTTGAATTAACCTGCTGTCAAATTAGACGAGAAACAGTCACTGCCTCAGTGTTAAATGAGTCCTGGAAAGTCTGCAGCCTCTCTTCAAGAGAAGCCAACCAAATTAACATTTAAAAAACAAATAAAATAACAACCAAAATGTTGCTCCAATAGTCACTGGGAGAATACAGTACACTGTTTCCTGTTTGTACTGAAAAACAGGAGGTAGAGAGTTCCCTCTGGACTGCTTTGAGTCTTCAGTGAAGAGCCAAGATGTAGGGTTTTAGATCTGTGTGTGGTGGTGTGTATGTCCGGGTGGTGTGTAGGGAGGTGGAGCCGGATTGGGTTTGATTCCCCGACTCTTCATGTAAGAGATGAACTGGTCAGGGATCTCTGCTAGCACGTCTTTGGCCAGTCGTGCCATGCTTAACACGTGATTGCCTGTCCGGTCCATATAATCTCTGAAGGGAACAAACTGTTAAAGAAAAAAGAAATTGTAAAACAGCAGTTTAACATGAAGAAAATGGTCTAATTACCCCAAAAATGTGTATAAAATGTGGCCTAATACTTAAGGACTTATTTATCAACATATAGTTTCCCCTGTCTTAACATAAAGCCATGTGAGATTTTCAGACTAATGTTATTCGTACAAAGCTCTCAGTACTGTATGTTTTTGGCAAAGTACACAGGGAGATTTCATGAGAGGAATGATGTTAGCCAACATTTGGATCCCACATTTGGATCCTGTCAGCTTTAAGACGATGTTCTGTTGTTAATCCTGGGCTGAGGTTTCACTCTGAGGTGAAAGGAAATAAATAAGCCCAAGTTTGGAAGTGTTGGATTTTTCATTTTGTACTTTTACAGTATGTTGAGGTTTTCCACAAGGCATATGTGTAGCAAACCAAACCATGGCCTATCTGAGCTTGTGATCAGTTTATTTAGAAACATTTGTTAGCGGGCTACTTCTGCTACAATTACCCCGCATAAAGGACTTTGCCCAGTTTTTCATCACTTAGTCTTTAGTTTTGACAGACGTAAAGACAAAAAAATATAAAATATAAAAATGTTAGAAACTGCTTGATACTTGAATACTTAGACATTTATTTAATAAGATACAAAAGGCATTTTAGTCGCATATGATTTTAAAGTTTTCAGTTTCAAGGGGAATACAGAAGAATCCCACAGATGTCCACATTTGTTAGAGCTGCCAATTCCAACAGATGGTGATTTGTCAGAAACAGCCAGTTTTATGTAACAGCACAACCAGGAAAAGCATATGAATCTACAACCCCAATTCCAAAGAGGTTGGCGCGTTGTTTAAAATGTAAAACAGAAACAGAATGCAAAGATTTCCAAATCTCATCCACCTACATTGTATTCACAATAGAACATAAACAATATATCATATGTTGGAACTAAGACATTTTACCATTTCATTAAAAATATTAGCTCATTTTGAATTTCAGGGCAGCAACTGGTCTAAAAAAAGTTGGAACAAGGGTTGCAAAAGGCTGGAAAAGTAGTTACCAAAAAAACAAATGGAGGAGCATTTGACAACTAATGAGGTTAATTGGCAACAGGTCAGCAACCTGTCAGAGCCTCTCGAATGGAAAGGTGGGCAGAGGTTCACCAATCTGTGACAAACTGCATCTAAAAATTGTGGATCAATTTCTGAAAAATTTTCCTAAAATTGTGAAGATCCCACCATCTAAAGTATATAATATCATCAAAATACTGAGAAAATCAGGAGAACTCTCTGTGTGAAAGGGACAAGGCTGAAGGTCAAAACTGGATGCATGTGATCTTCTGGCCCTCAAGCGGCACTGCATTAGAACAAGCATAATTCTCTACTGGACATCACTGCATGGGCTCAGGAACACTTCCAGAAATCACTGTCTATGAACGCAGTTAACCGTGTTATGCACAAATGTAAATTAAACCTGCATCATGCAAAGAAGAAGCCCTATGTCCAAAGAACCAAAAACGCCACCGTGTTCTCTGAACCAAAGCTCCTTTAAAATGGTCTGAGGCAAGATAAAAAACTGTTATGTGGTCAGATAAATCAACGTTTGAAATTGTTTTCGGATGTCGTGCTCTGCTGACTGAAGAGGAGAGGGACCATCCATCTTGTTATCAGTGGACAGTTCAAAGCCTGCATCTCTGATGGTATAGGGGTGCATTAGTGCCTATGGCGTGAGCAGCTTACACATCTTCAAAGCCACCATTAATACTAAAAAGTACATAGAGGTTTTAGAGCAACATATGCTCCCATCCAGACAATGTCTCTTTCATGGAAGACCATGCTAAACCACATACTGCATTCATCACAACTGCATGGCTTTACAGGAGAAGAGTACGGATGCTGAAGTGGCCTGCCTGCAGGCCAGACGCTTAACCAATAGAAAACATTGCATCATAAAACTAAATAGTAGGAAACAAAGGCCCAGGACTGTTGATCGGCTAGAATCCTGCATCCGACAAGAATGGGACAACATTCATCTCCTAAACTACAGCAATTGGTCTCCTCACTTCCCAGATGTTTATAGACAGTTGTTAAAAGAAGAGGGGATGCTACATATTTGTGGCAATTACTTTTCCAGCCTTTTGTTGCCACTGTTCCAACTTTTTTGTGATGTGTTGCTGCCATTAGATTCCAAATGAGCTAATATTTTTCATCAAAATGGTGACATTTCTCAGTTTCTCAGTCTCAGTTCGACATCTGATATGTTGTTTATGTTCTATTGTGAATAAAATATGTGTTGGTGAAATTTACAAATCATTGCATTCTGTTTTTATTTATGTTTCACACATCGTCCCAACTTCTTTGGAATTGGGGTGATAAATTCATATCATGAAACATTAAATATTGTGTAAACCCAAACTCGATCAACATTTGATGTCAGTATACTTAGGGTCAACAGGTCAGAGCAACGGAGAGTGTGGAAAAGAGGTGAAAAGGCGAGTCCAAGCAGTGTGAAGAAAAATGTCTGTTGTGTTGTGCAACAATATCAGCATCAGCCGGAATGACAGGAAAATTGTTCAAGACAGTGGTGAGACCAGCGATGTTGTTCTGCTTAGAGACAGTGGCACTGAAGAAAAGACAGGAGGCAGAGCTGGAGGTAGCAGAGATTAAGATGTTGAGGTTCTCTTTGGGAGTGAGAAGAATGGACAGGATCAGGAATGAGTACATCAGAGGGACAGCTCATGTTAGATGTGTTGGAGATAAAGTTGGACATGTTCAGAGGGGAGACTGTGAATATATTGGTAGAAGGATGTTGAGGTTGGAGCGGCCAGGCAGAAGATCTAGAGGAAGACCAAAGTGGAGATTTATGTATGTAGTGACAGAGGACATGAAGTTAGTTGGTGTGAGAGAAGAGAATGCAAAGGATAGAGTTAAATGAAGGAACATGATTTGCTGTGGCGACCCCTGAAAGGGAGCAGCTGAAAGGAAAAGAAGAAGACTGTAGTTGTAATGTCTGATTTATTTCTTAAAATATTGTGAACTAGGAGTTGTTCTTGGTCTCGGCATCTGCAGTAAATAATAAAGTCAAAATTTCTTTCGTGCTGTAAAGGGCAGTCACCTGAACAATGTCTCTCTCTGCAAGTTTCCCTCGGGAAGAGATTCTGATGTCATCACCATCCAGCTCCACCATTGCTGGAAGACACAAGTTCACACACACACACACACACACACACACACACACACACACACACAGACACACAGACATACAAGAATGAGAAACATACAACATGAGCTGCTTTAGCACAAGAACAGAGGTTAATATACCACAAATGTAAAGAATGTGTTATCATATAATACAAGTGCTATAGAGTTAGCTGAGCTGAAAACATGCAGTCTGTCTTTCCTGCATGTCTAATCAACTAATAAACCCTTTGTTATTGTCTTTGTGCAATTTAGAACAATCTGTACTAAACACAACAAACCTAGCAATTAACCTCAGCAATTTCTTCAACAATTATTCCAGCATCCACCTACACATTCCCTGAGTGACTCAAATGAGTTTTTATTGTAATTGGGTATTTCTCAGAATTAGCAGCAGAGACGTTTGACTGGTTGAGAAATAATAAACTGTGTTGCATAAATGTAACTGTTTTATTCTATTAATAATTCTAGATCAATACAAATTAGCATAGAATAAATTTAAAAACCATGTAACAGTAACAGAAATGTGTACCGTCAAACTCAGCCTGACCCACTCCAACTATGATGATGGACATGGGAAGCTTGGCACCCTGCAGACCAACCAAAAAACAAAAAAGAGAGAAAGTGGAAAAAGTTTATTTTTTCCGTAACAAACCAGTCCCTGTCAAGTGGCATATGTACACGTGTTTTATTCAGCAAAAACAGAGAAGCACATCCTTGTCATCTTACTGGTGCATATAAGATATTACGGAGATTACAAGCTCACCCACATAGATTACAAGCACACAATTGTTTTACACCATCCTTTAACTACCTTGATGACCTTAAGGCAAGAAAGGGCCTCCAGAAAGAGAAAAGAGTGAGTAAGAGACAGAAAGTCAGAGATAGAGGGGAGGAGAGTGAAATGCTACAAGCTTTAAGCTTTTCTGGTTCTGTGTTTTATGTTCATGCATCTAATTTTCAGTTGTAGACATGCCTCCCTGCTTTTGTGTTAGGATGAGAGCCTTTCTACTCCTCTACTCACTCTGTGTGCAGTCTTCTGTAATGCTCAAGCACACTTGTAAAAGACCATATAAAAATCGGTGTTCTCCAGGTGAAAGTCTGGTTTCTCTTATCTCCTACCCCAATTTTTGTTAACCAGGTTCTTCGTTTACATATACGTGTATGTTAAAACACTCAGAGTTTTGATGCTAAATGCAGGTTATCCGGCCAGGAAGATGAGCATTATGCTCACTGTTTCATTACGCTGAAGGTCAGTTGCTGTTGATAGATTGATGACTGACAGATTAAAAAAAACATAACCGTAAACATAATCCAACATAAATAAGGTCCTTCTATGAACTAATTTCAAACAAAGATATGTTCAAGTTTAGCCAAAGAATTCCCAACCTGGACTGACAAAATGTTAACTCAGAACCATTTGTTGTCAGTATTATTGTCCACACATACTGGAACACTTTAATAGGGTCTTATATAGTAGAAGGCTAATAGCAGCATTTGTGAGCAAGGAGAGGTGGGTGAGGGAGGAGGTGCCAAAATCAGTCAGTACAGCGACCATCCTCGGCCACCCACCCAGCCACTCCTGACTACACCTCAGGTCAGATGACACTGCTGTCAGTCTCTGTCCCGTAGATGGTCACTGTCTCTAAAAAAAGACAAAAACTGTAGGGGAAACAATCTATAGAAACAGCAAAACATACCAAGATGTTGATCAAGGGCTGGGCTGCGAGATAGTTTCATATATTGACTTTTGATTGAATTACATTGTGAGGACTTGGTCTTCCTCTGTTATCCAAAATAATGATTTCAATTAACAAGACTAAGAGTCTAATACTTAGTTACGTGTACAGATCTGCATGCTAAAGTGGTAGTTTTGTTTTTGATATCTAACAGGGTAAGTGAAAACATGACCTGTAAGTTGCTTTAAGGCAAGCATTTTCCATTTAAGCCGTTATAAACTTGTAATACAACCAAATCATAATCATTGTCAATTTTTGCACACCGAAATTTGATTATTACACTACATTATTAGCCTGCATGGTACAATGCACCACTAAAGGCATTCCCTTCAATTCCACTTGATGGACAGTGACTACACTGTCTTCTTACAGTCCATGTTACTGTCTGTCTATGTAACTTTCAGATGTATTGCAATGTAAATGCTGAAACTAAAAGCTGCTCCTACAGTATACAGTACATAATGAGTTTCGCAATGCAGTCAGAACAAGTGCAGTTTTATCTCTGGCACAGAACAAATGTACTGTGGCAAATCAGGCAACCTCTTATTGCCACGGGGATGAGAACAGTTTCTGGCGACAGCGCCTCAGCCACGGCACATCAATGCGATTATCAGTGTTCAACACAGCGCCTGCCACTGCCTGTCCTCCCACACACATGCACACACAACACACAAACATTCACACTTGCAGACATACTTGTTCGTGTGTGTGTGTGTGTGTGTGTGTGTGTGCGTAACCTTATACATAGACACATCAGACCATTGAATGCTACCAGAAATAACCTGGCAATCCACCATGGCCCACTTTTGGCACCCTCCTGTCAGCTGAGATACACTCTGAGACAACAAAGCTTCAATCAATACTCATCATTCCCACAGTTTTCTCTGGATGTGCAGCTTAATCTCAATGTCATGCATGTGCATGTTTTGATGAGTGTGTGTTCTTGTGTTCTGCTGCCTCCCTGCACACGTGAGAATTTTTATGGATGTGTTTGTAGAGGTGGCTGTGCGTTACACGCAGGGGCATCTGACAAAAACTGAAGGAAACAGATGAGGACATACCAGCTACTGTAGACATTATGTTTTAAGTAAATATATAAGAGAAGCATATCAAGTTACTAAATTGGAGAGCAACATTCATATCCAGTCCTCTATTCTGCACACGTTGATTGTCTTAGTTGTGTGAACAGTGACAGTGGGACTTCTGTAGGGTGTTCTGTAGCAAGAGTTTAGTTGACGGAGCAAATGTCTCAGGAATTAATTGGTGTCTTTATTTGGCTTTATGAGCTCAAAATATTTGGACAATTGATACCTCAGCTCTTCAGCGGCCAGGCGTGTGTTATTCTATTGTTAATAGATTTTCAATTAAACGGATAAAAGGTTGATTTGAGGTGTAACAGTGGCAGTTAAAATCTGTTCAAGTCAATTTACATCAATTTAAGGTTTTCAATACTTAATACAATACTTTTAAAAATCAAAAGAAACCCATTGGAAGTTGATGTCTGGAAACAAAGGCTAGACCAGATAAAGAACTCTGGAAGTAGACATATTAGCTTTACAATGCAATTTAAGTGCAAGATGTTTCTTTATGTACATTTCTTTTACATGACTTATGTAAAAGAAACTTAATGGGTTTCCAGGTTATTAGCATGAAAAGTTAGCATTCTATATTTTTGCACAGTATACAGTAGGTTTGACAACATTCATTTTTAAAAACATTGTCAAAGATGCCTTTTCCAGCCAGTTATTAAAGCTAATGTTGGACTAATGAGGTAGCCACTTACAGACAATAACACCTGCCCTCAACTGTTCTCTTTCAGACTGACTAATTAACAGTCTGGTTACAAATAAGAAGCTGCTTTTGCCTGAAAATTATTATTGGCTTTTTTAGGGTGAAATTGTGAAGGTAGATCAGCCTCTGCTATTCCTGTATACTGCATTTGTGCTTTGTGAAAATGAAAAGGGGACAGGGTCCTTGTGCAGCAAAAAATTATCGTACAATAACTTTTTAATAGGGTGTGGAAGACTATTAAACAATGACAGTGGTGTAAAAACTACTACAGTACCACTGATGTTTGCATCCTTTAACAATCATCTTTGAGTTAGTTTATATACTATAGTTATAGTTGATCTAAAACATTGGACTGTGTGACCTATACTGGTTATTTTGCTGTATATACTGTATGGAAATCTCTGCAGTTGCTAATCCTGTTACTGGAATCAGCCCTATAACAACCCAAACCAGGTCTGTAAAATAAAGTGACCAATTCATGAATGGCACACATTTTTACATATATTTTTTTTTCTTTTAAGTTTGTTCTACACTTTTCACCACACCGTGAACTTGGTTTCCCATCACTAGGTATCCCATTACCCACAAAGCCCTGCATCCACTATAAAGTGAAAGGAGGTAGAATTGCTGTGAAGCACTTTTGGTGGTTGCTGGCACTGATAAAAAGATGAAGCACAACACAGTGATAGGTAACAAGTCTAAGATGAGAAAGAAGCAAACACATCAAAGGCAGCAGAGGATTTTGTTACAAACTGAGTGGTGACAGAAGTATGGAGAGAAAAGATGAAGACAAAGAGATCTAGGTCTTTAAGAAGAGAAGAGATGGAGGGAGACAGAGGAAGTCTTTGTAGTTTGAGCGGGGAGGCTCATACAGTAGCTGCACAGAGAGAACGACGCAGCAGAGGGACCACGGCTGTGAGAAGAGGAGGGTGGTGCTGAGTGACTGACAGGTGGATTTGTGTAATATAGCAGATTTTATTGTGACTTAGAACTTGCTGTTGCACCACATAGATCTATCTTACTGAAAACATGCCAGACAGACACATCCAGATTGTTCAAAACACACAAATAACACCTGCATGAACAAATGTACACCTACTCCAGATGTTCAAACAGACTTGTTCACATTCAAGCAGCTTCTCACTTTTTATTGCAAATACTTTCCAACATGGATGAGTATGAGGAAAGACTTATATAAGCTCAGCAGTGTGTCCTCGCTCACCCTGGATCCATAAAGAGTTAAAGAAAAAGCGTTGCAAGTGGCAATAGACGTTTAGAGTGAGGTCAGTGAGATAGAGCAGCAGGCAAGATCTTAAAAGGAAGGTGTGGCTGTTCTAATGTTTCGACTAACAGTCGCAAATTCCCTTTAAATCCAGTCTGCTGGGTGTTCTGTGCCTGTGGCACGCTGAGGACAAGGGGGAGACGAAGGGGAGACACCAAGGAAGAGGAAACGGCAGGAAGCCAGTCACTTGCTATTTAAAATTATAAGAAAAGAGGAGTTAGGAAAAGTTTAATGGACAGTCCTTACTAATAACTCACAATAATGTGTTTTTATTTACAGAGGTGCCAACATTTATTTAATTTTATTGTCTTATTGTTGGGTCAGAAGGGAAAACATTTGTACTTGTTTTAAGACAGAGGTTTGATCCACAAATTAAAAAGGGCATTATCTGTGCCTTGAGCAACAGTGGTGCAGTTGTCAGGTAAATCATTTGTGTTTAAATTGATCCTGAGAGTACACTACACCACAGTTTAGAAACAGGTATTTGTAGCAGAAAAATATCAGTTTTGTGAATGCAATATGCCAGTCCCCTTGCTCTGGAGATTGTAGAACAACTGATACCAACACGTTTTCTGTTGTTTATAAAGTGGAGTGACAACCAGGCTGAACATTTTTTGAGCGAGTATGCTGGAGACCCAGTAAGGTTCTTGAAAGAGATCAAGTGAGTAATTAATTTGTTGATAGTTGTTTGACTGATCGACATACTACATCAATTTTATAATTTATCATTTCTGATACTTACAGCTAAGTATCTTTGCTAAGTAAGTAAGTAGCTTTGCAAATTTAAGGTTAATCCTCAAAGGATGGCGGCTTCCCTGTTGTTTCATAACTTTGTGATATGTTAAATTAACCACCTATTCCTATAGTCTCACTGTACCAGCGTGTATTTCAAAAATGAGGAGAAAAATCACTATCTAGATTATGCATTGTGATTTTGAGTGAAAAGCCTGTGATCCCCTAGCGAGATCATCCACCCCAAATCCTTCTATTGTCTTCATAATTTAGCCCGTCCTGCTTACTGCAGGAAAGCGTTCTTACATTTACAATGGCCTCTTTGGTCTGGGCCATGTCGGAAATGACACCATCTGTGATGATGAGGAGCACAAAGTACTGGGAGCCATCCTGCACTGCCGCTGCATACCTGCATACACATAAAAAAAACAAAAAAACATGAGAAAAGTTGAGAAATTAAGAAGGTGTTGTTTAATCCCTTTAATATGAAAACAAATCTGACTTAGGCATGTATTGATGGATTTGTCTAAACATTGTTGTAGAAGATGGTGTATAGATGCCATTACCTTACATACAACTCAGATAACATGCATTAAAATGCTTCATGAGTACACACTGATTATTCAGCCTCAACAATCCATTTTAAAACAATGCTGGTGTTGAATTCACAGACTAGCCCCCTCCATAAATGTCTTGATAGTTTACCTATTCAAATGCAAAACACAAAAACTGTTTGTGTATTCTAAGAGCTGTCATAGTTTAACACGTGGCAAAATTAGATTTTTAAATACAACAGAGGACTGGTGTAATCAGATGCAGAGTGGTGGCAGTGAGAGGTGGAGGTGGGTCTCAGGGGCGCAAGAATTATCTCAGGTCACGCCAGGGATTGCATTAATTTTATGTGTTGCTAACTGTCATATGTCAGTGATATGTGATATGTCAGTATAATGTTTGTTACCATTGTTACCCATTTCTGATCAATTCCATCAGCTACACCCACCAATGTTGTGATAGCTCTCAGCTGATCTAAATTAATCTTAGAGCATGTCATGTCCAATTTAGTGTGTCTAAAAGGATGCACAAAGTCAGAAAAATGCAGTTAAAAATGTTAATATCAATGTTTCTTAATCTTTGATAGTTGATGATGAGTGATAATCACAATGTGCTTATAAACACTGCAAAGACACAAAAAACTCTTTTTTTCTGAATTGATGATAAAAAGATATCAACAATTTATCATTTGCAGATCTTTTGAAAATGACACTCCTTTTGAAACAATAGCTCATTCTCTCTGTGTATAAATACTGTTAAAAACATTTGTGAGGAAATATGAGTGGGTTTCACTGTTTTTATCATAGCATTTTTTTGTATTTAAATAGAAGTATGAATAATGTATAAATTATAATGAAGGAATCACAAGTAGGAAACGTTGCCACAAGGGATGGAACAAAAATGACTGATACTGAGCTAAGAGGATCATAAATATGGAATCGAAAAGTTGTATCTTAAATTTGCATGTAAAAATCTGAATTTTAAGACTCCTGCTGTTTCCGTATTATGCACTTGGCACTATTAAGCTTGACAAATAGGAAGAAGAAGTGGATTTTTAGGTCACATGGTTGCATTAAACAAATACCCAGATTCAATGACCTGCTTCCTTTAGTAGGAGTGAAAAAGTTGATCTCACTCAGTATCGTGCATTGTTCTCTCACCTGGCCACATGGTTCACCACAGGGGCAAAGTTAGTCGGCCCATAAAGTTGAACTGTCTTTAGACTCTGGTGGTATGCCTCCAAGATGCCCTCAATACCATTGCAGTAAGGATTTTCCATGTTACCATTCTGGAAGGGAGAAAATAGGTTTAATGGGTCAAAAAAAATATTTTTCATGGTCTTGTTGAATACATTCAATAAACACTGAAAAAAACCAAGAGCTCCATAATAAACTGAAACTATTAAAAGTCATTAGCTTATTTCCTAGTACTAGGCCATGCACAAAATACAGAAGTTCTAACAAACGGCAACTAAAAACAGGGTATAATGGTTTCTATTAAAAACCTCTACAGATTAAAAAGAAGTGAAATGAGGTGAGTTTGACTTCACCAGTGGAAACTCATGTGACACCCGTCCATCAGGAGGAAGTTTGGCTCCAAAGCCCAGAGCAGGGAACATCTTGTCACTGTCATAATCCTGAATTATCTCCCCGACCGCCTTCAGGGCCATGGCGTAGGCATTCAGCTGGTACGGGTTCATGTAGTGCAGCGAAGTAGACTGAGAGGGGTTACCTGTTGACCAATAAATCAATCATGAAGTCATTGTGGTGTATGGAGTATAAAGATAAGATGTCTACAGCACAGCATATTATTTTGCACATTATCAGCAATGACATGACGTTAAAAAAAATCAGTTTTTTGCTGTAGCCAATGATGACAGCATAAATCCTGACTGGTAGAGCTGTCACGTTCAGTCCTGAGAGATGATAAAGCACAATTTTTAATTCCTATGTTTGGAATACAATTATGACCAATCATTAACAAACAGCAACAGGAAAGCCATAGTGAGAAATCAACACCTCTAAGTGATGAATTAAGTGAGCATTTAGAAAGCGCTTGTCAATGACTGTGACCTTCACAATAATCCCGCCTGTAAAACACATAATGAAGTAATTCAGTATTAACAGCACAGCTGCTGTGGTTTCCGCTCCTTTTAAATTTTGCACATGAAATGGGACACACCGCCTGTGCCAAGCTGCATCCACAACAATTGCAGAAACACAGCATTACATCTGGAGTCTGGGCAGTGCTTGAAGTAGAACAAAAAAAGTTTTTGTTTTTTTTGTTGTTGAGACACATTTCACTTATGAATGTAAAAGTTGGAGAAGTTCTTGATCGAGAAAGAAAAACTGTGGACAAACAATCTGCTGTTTCTTGCGGATATAGTTCAAAATATTTTGGCATGTTGTATTCAGCTGTAATAAATGTTGTTTTCATACATGTTAGTTGTTGTCACCCAGATAAATTTCCCCCATGTGTTTTCTTTCTATTCTATCTAAACTGCCACCAATAACCAATAAATATTTAAAGTTACTAACAGATTCTTTATGAGGAAGAAGATTCCAGATATGTCTACCTCCCATAGTAGATAATCTGTACAGTGAGTTCTCACACCCTCTGTGTATGTCTGTCTATAATTCTGAATCGGACATGTCACAGTTGAAGCGCACTACTATCTACTTTTGTCCCCCCCAAACACAAACACTTTATCATTAGTATCACTCACCATTAGATGCTGTGAAATCGATGGCCACAGTGAAATTGATCTGTGTCCTATAAAGGGAATGGAAAGGAGGACATAGGGGGAAAAAGACAACATAAGAGACCAGCCAGCAATAACAACATGCCAGGCCTCATTAAATTCCAGTGCTCTTGTATGGGAGCCACTCACACACACAGACACACACACACATACCCAATCTATGACACAATATGAGACAATGATGCCTAAAATTGAGAAACATCACACTATAACAAATTGCTGTAATTTCTACAGTACAATTTTACAATAACTTGTTCTGTCATTTTACAAAGTTTAACTGTAAATGGCAATGCATTATGGGTAAAAAAACAATTAGAGTTGCTAACAGGATTTTTGCACAATAAAATATTGTACAATTACAGGTAAGTTGTATCTTAACTGTGGATGTTGCACTTCACAGGTTAATATTGTTGATTTTGGCGATAGAATTTGAACGAGGAACAAGAGCATTTACTGTCCAAAGCAGAGGAGTAACAGTAATTTCTTTGGTTATTTTAACTAAGCTGTTCTGAGCCCAGCAGTAACAGGGCAGAGGCAGCATCGGGAAGATTAGTTACGCTAATGCTGTTTCTACATAACTCCATACCTTTGCAACATTTCAAAGTAATACTACCTAGTTTAGACATTATTGACATTTCCAGAAGGTAACTACATGCGTACGTTAGTAATATTGCACTGATTCCTTGCAGTAGCATGCTAGTGACATTATCATATCATTTGGCACAGTTTTTAGACCAGACCTTACTGACCCAACTATTCACAATTTCTACCGAGCTTGGGCCCATTCCCAGCACTGCATGGCTGGAAATGGGGATGGGCTGTTGGGGGTTCAGTGTCTTGCCCAGAGACACTTTGACACTTTGACGAACAACTTTAGAAAATTGTGGTCAGTGGATCACTGCTTTACCAACTGAGCTACAGTTTTGGTGTATTTAGTGTTATTAGCTACTGTCTAAAGCTAAAACTAGCTACACTAAAACTAGATACAGCATGTGAGCATTTAGTTGACAGAAGTGATTGAGGAGAAGACATTCCCAGATTTAGACCTGTATGTCGAAAATTATTTTTATTTCAGTTGCAGCTTAATTGTTTATTGTCACATTTTACCTGCTTTAGTTATCATGACAGTGACTCCACAGCTCCTGACCTGTGTCCACACTGCATGTTAAAGTGCAGCTTTATGCTCTGTCATATATTTAAAAGAGAGATGTATCATATCTCAGAGGGAAGAGAGGAGACAGGAAAAAACTTTGAGTTGAATTTAGTCATTAAAGAAACAATCTAAATCCAACCTTAAAATTTAACCACTTATAACTATGTGACAGTTATTTTAAAATGGAGATATTAAACAGTAAAAACTCTGCTCATTTAGGGAGTCACAAATTCTACCGTGATTTATTTTGGGTGGAAAAAAGGTAAGTCAGCAGTTATTCACCCAAATGCTCTGTTTATACTTCCTTGTATTACAATGGCATGGCAGATCTTTTGCAGATAGTTCTGCAGAAACACAGGCCAATCCGAGCTATTAGGTGATTTAACTAGGTAAAAGATTTTAAAGTGAATTGGCTTGAAATTGACTTATTCTAACTTTGCTATAGGGTTTGAAAATTTATATATGGGTGGGGGTGTTCATCAGGATATTGAGGAGACTTAAACCAGTTTTAAAGAAGTAATTTTGTGAGAATTCCCAACATCTCCACATCAACAATAGCAGCAGCAAACTCGGTCAACTGCTGAATTGTTTGATGCTGCTGTTGTCCTTCCAAGCTGGCGCTGGTTGAGAAATATCCAACCAGAGTTGATAAATCTATATCACTATTGGTTAGTATCTCATAAAATCTTGTGACAAGAAATTCAAATTATGGATTTAACTGTTAAGAAGCCCATTTCTATTTTATTAGTCGCTGTATTACAGAGCTACTTCCTGCTTCAGTTTGGACAGTCCAATTTTCATTTTTTAAAGGCAAATGATTAGTTTGTCTTGTATAACCACATGGATTTTGCTCTCACATAGAATAGCTGTGATCAGTTTTGTCATTATTTTTATGTAATTTTGTGATTTTCAGATTTTTCATCTGTTTTCTCTTCAGAAAAGTGGACTTTAATGAGTTAAGTCATATCCTGTCATCTCAGGTTTTTAAAGCTATGTAAAACTATTGAATTTTAATAAAAATGGGTTGTAAAAGGGGTCCTAGTTGTTCAGTGGAAGAGCATTGTGTTGGGATACAGAAGGCAGCGGGTTCGAATCCCACCCCACTAGTTGTGGCCCCAGCTATCCACCAAGGGCAGCCCTGGTGCAAGTCCCGATCCCGGATAAAAATGGCAAGGTTGGGGCAGGAAAGGCATCTGGCATAAAAAACACATCTCAAATCAAGGCGCGGAACACGTTCTGCTGTGACGACCCCTGAAGGGACAATCCGAAAGCCACTGATTCTTTGACAAGATGAAGTTGTGAACTAGATTAGAATTAATAATTGTTTTTGTGTAAGAAAACAATATATTGCTGTAATTTTAAACACAATAAAACCCTGTAATATTTATCCAGTTGTATAGTGTACCAACTTTTTTGCCAGGTAATTACTGTAAATTCTACAGGCAATTCGTTACAGTGTATACTCAAAATCGACCAATTATTCCTTATGATAATATAGTTACAAAGAGATCAATATTTAATATCCTCATTGCCATTTGTATTAAGGCACATACTGCAGACTCTCAGTTGTCAAACACAAATTAAGCGATACTACTCCTTCATTTAATGCGAAATTCACCTCAATGATGAGAAGTAGCAGGAGGTGCTGAGATGCCTTTGAAACACTGAGCTTGGTAGCAAGCAATTAGACAGATGGAGCACTTAAGAACAAATCATAATCCAATTTTCCCTGCTGATGAAGATCTCCTCTCTTGTTGCTAATTTACGACGATGAAACGAGGCCTTCGGGGGCCCAAATGACAACCTCTCATTATCTATGGGAGGCACCAGGGAGGAAGGCAAAGAATTATAATAAAATGAAGTAGTTAAAGATTCCCATTAACCTTTCAGTTTGGGGCAGAGATGGAGATTATCCCACTGCCTGACCTTGTGCACCTTAGCATTCATTAACCTTGATTTTATTGATTCATGAAGACTTTTGAATGTTTTACAACCTCTGCATGAAAAGGCAGGCTTGAGAACTGAACATATAACCTATGAAGGTATGTTTGCTTCTTCACTCCCCCTTTTTTGGGTTGAACATATTTTGCAGACTTTCATCCTTGTGGTGGTAATTCACTTTAATCCTTTTCTTTCTTTCTGTCCCACTGTGTTTTTCCCAAGTCTTGTAACACAACTACAACAGCAGTTGTTATTTGATCACTGGGGAAAATAATCTTTCTGCCGTTTGTCTAAGCAACACTCTTTCCAGTTTTGGCTTTTTATTTTACAGCTCTACTTCATTTTAATTTAAACAGTAAAATGCAGTTTTGTTAAATATTTAACCAGTTATGAATGAGAGGTTGTCCTATAATTATATTGCAAGCAAATATATGCCTCTTAATCCTCAGTCTTGAACTACAACAGGCCGAGGCCTCTTTTACATGTGAAATCAGCTTTGGAAATTGACTGGAGTTGTTTCAGACCTGTAACACACAGCGGGAGATTGTCTGAGTATCTCACAATTTGAGTGAGTGGTCAGTGTGTCCAGGCAGCACATCATGATAGAAAAAGTGTGCTTTGATTGAGCCGTGGATCAACAAAAATAAAACAAAGAGGCCGTGGTAGTCGACTGATAAAAATGTTGTCAGCACACCCATTCTATACTTTAAATCCTACTTATAGTTTCAGACAGAGCAGCATGGTCCATGCACAGGCTCATGCAAATATAGTGGACTTTGTACTAGCGAGCTCACAAGATAAACCCCAGGTAATATTTGGAATGTTTCATTTGGACATCTGCATTCTTACTTTACCCTCTGGGTAAACACTAGAGAATCTCAGGATTCCAGTACATGTGTTAAAGAGGCTCAAGACTGCTCAAGTCTGAAGACCTTGACAGTGAGAAAAAATAACAGTATGATGACATTTATCCTTAGTCTACACTAAAGTGAAATGCTTTTGAATTGTTTGAACAGCCACATTATTTGTGTCCTGGCGTGATTACAGTGGTTGTCACGGGATGTAAAAGCCGCTAAAGTTCACAGTGCATCAAGATGAGAGATGCACTATTAAATATATTAGAAATGAACATTAACTACTAATACATTTTATGTGTGTCATTTCTTCTTCTTTCAAGCAGTAGAGAGCTTGGAAGGTGACAATCTTTTTGAGGCATTACTACAATACCAAAGTATTTACATTTTCAGCATTTTCCTTCTTGACCTTATACTACAATACAGATGTAAATGTAATTTCACAATAAAATCACACTTATTTGTTTATTACAGTTACTAGTTACTTTTTGGACTCTGATGATAAAATATTCAGTACAGTTAGATATTATTCATCCCTAGTGTAACAAATCACCCAGTAGTACAGAAAGTTTTTAGATTAGATTCAAGATAGATGATATAAACAGTGTATTAGGGTTTAAAAATCTGCTCCATCATTACCAGCTTTAACATTGAAGTGATTAAAATGATAATACATTCAAAATCATAATCCAATTAGATGAATGCATTTATATAAAATGAGCCTTTCTGCATAAACATTTGCTACATCCGTTTTTATTTAAGTAAAATGTTGATTGTAGGACCTAAACCTGTAACAGAGTATTTTCTACATTAATATTCCAATTTTCACTTAAGTTGATCTGAACACCTCGTTCACCACTGCTGATGAGGATATTTTTGAAGTGAGGCTAATAGTTAGGACCTGTCAGTGAAATCTGTCACACCTGTCAGCCATGCTGCAGCCCATAAAACCTCTGACAGCCTACCACTGTGATAGGACAGTGGAGATCAAAGCACAGCTCAACCTGCTTGAAAGGCCTGCTTCACCTCAGAAATATTCATATCAACCTTCAGCACTAAAACTAACCTGAGGGTTGGTTCCCTCTGAAGACAGTTTAGCTGTGGCCAGCTCATTTAAAACATATTTAGCACTTTAATACTACAGACAGCACTGATAGTGTGAACTTCAGTTCAACAAAGTTATAGGTTGACTTTGAATAGTTTTTTGGCATTAATGCTTTAAAGAAAAATCTTTTTTTTTACAATTTCATTCTTATTTTAGAAAACGATAATCCAACTGCTAGCAGTAATTAATCAGAACCCCTAAAGCACATGTGAAAGGAGTAGCTGGCAGCCCAGATCTTTACTTTAAGTTTGGTTCAGTTTCACTTCTCTTTTCAGTTTGGTGTCCAAATACATCAAACAACTGTTTTCAATACAACTTGTGATAAACACACTGTAGGTTACCTGCCCAACAGAAGACAGTCATACAGTCAGTTACTGTACCAGCTGGTCTGTTAATAAAGCACAGAGCAGCTAAAAGTGCAAGATACATGTATAATCCTCTCCAATTTTTTGAGCACATTTGCCATAGTTGCTAATTGTCTGTGTTTACGGCTTGTTTCTTTCATTCAAAGCTTGACAACAAATCTGTTAGTGCAGGTTCAGTCAGTGCAAGCTTGATCTTCAAGATCCCAGGAAATGAACACTGCAGACAATTCATGGAAAGCAATGAATCTTTAATGACAACCTCATCCTGCAGAGGTTGGCATAGAAACATAAAATCTAATCAATAATGTTTCCTAAGCTTAAAACCACTCCTATTAACCAAACCATTTCTTTTTCTTTAGATTACACATGAAAGTTGAACTCATTACATAACAGACCTTGATTTACATTTTTAAATAAAGAAGCCATTTCATGTTCGTTTCCACATACCCTCCTTTGATGTAATCTAAAAATGTGAACTCTGACTCCACTGAGAACGAGAGCAGGGTCACCTGAAATCAAAGACAAGGGAAGAAATGTGATAAAACACAGAGGCATTGATGTTTTTCTCCTGAATGCAAAAAAAAAAGAAAAAAAGACGTTAATTTAGTTCAGCTCTCTCCCTGGACAGTGATTTAAGCTGTCTGCTTTCTGGTGACTGAATCGCTGCCAGAGGACAAGTTTGATGAGAAGATGAGACACATTTGTATGCATTACCTGCACATGCCTACACTGTTAGTTGCTGTTACTGTTGCAAACTGTAAGTTTGTGTGAAAATTGGAATCTCAATTGTTCCATGCTGTTGCCCACTAAATCGCCATGTCCTTTAAGATCTTGTTCCCTTTACAGTACGTAATTTACTGCTGCAGTCTTCTTTATCAATTCTATAACCGATACAAATCCTGATATATACGTCTTGTAAAATCGGCTACAGTAGTTTTAAACAGTGTATTTGTGTACAGGTGATGCATCTTTGTACATCTATGATTATTAGTCAACAAAGCTGTGTTTTTTTTTTCTTTAATAATAAGTGTGTGATAACAAAATTAATTAGGAAATGTATTTCTATTTTTATTTAAGAACATAGAAAATACAGATTGGCATCTCCTTCCAAGGAGCCAAAAGTTGGATAATGACTAAAAGAGGAATCATTTAACAGAAGAGAAGTAGGTGTGGAGCAGAAGAGAGGCACTTTGCCAGTACTGATTAGCTGCTGGAGCTATACTCACTGTTCCAGAGTTGACATATTTCTTTTTCTTCATTTTCTTCTTAGAATTAATCACCTGAAAATAACAACACGAGGTAAACATCTAAAATGAACGTGTTAGTCCAAATATCTTGGGGTTTACGCAAAAATATAATTATAATTATTATATTATTATTATAATTATAATTAATTTTGTGTATATACAGTACTAGAAATGCTACCATGTGGAGGTACTGTGTACGTACAGTACTTAAATTGTTGGTATTGGAAAAACATGTATGCAAAGCACTAAATGTAATAGTAGAATTACCGTCTGCCACTGTTTTATTTATTGGATCGTTTCTGTTATACTAACACTGTACTCTCCGTGGTCACTTTATTAGGATTGCATTAGATTGGACAGGTGTACCTAATAAGGTGGCAGGTGAGTGTATTTAGAGTGTATGGTACCTTAATGTTGTTGTAGTTGCTCAAGGGGGAGAAATTTGTAATACTTCTTTATACTGGTGACTTATTTTATTGTTTGGTGGTCTGGGGTAGGCACGGGAAAATATTAATGCAGGCCATGCAGGCGTCAGACGCCCAAAATACAGGCATTTGTCCTTCAGCTGAAGGTTGACAACCCACACAGGTATGAAGGTATTGACGTCTTTATCATTTTTTTGGCTTTCAGCTCTTAAATTTTTATTTTGTGTTTTTTTGTTACTGTAAGCAAATACAAAATAGTGATTCTGATAAATATCAATGCAATTACGTCATTTTCAGGGCTTGCCTGTCAACCTTGGAATATAAGATGGTACATTTAAATGAGTTGTGTCTGCAATTTGCATACAGAGCCGTATTATGTGCCATTAAGAGAGACGGTAAGTGATCCCATGAGAAGCAATGAGAAATAGCGATGGTTATTCTAATTCCCTAGATTGTTCTGCTATTACTTCTGTTTCATCCTGCTGCTAATAGCTCAATTTCTATGTATGCCAGCATCCAGGTTATTTATAGGGGCAAAATAAATCCTGGATTTTGAAAGGAAGAACATAGGCAGAAGAAATATTAATTTGGATGTATAACTGCTATGGGAAACCAGAAAGAAATGCACAAATGGCCTTTTGAATCATTGATTAGAAATGTAGAAAATAACTTTTTG
The DNA here is from genome assembly GCF_033026475.1 of Channa argus. Lineage (NCBI taxonomy): Eukaryota > Metazoa > Chordata > Actinopteri > Anabantiformes > Channidae > Channa > Channa argus. The sequence goes on along the minus strand of NC_090201.1, from coordinate 11,418,314 downwards.
TAACTCTTGAATAAATGCATGTGTTTGCTGCAGCAGTAGGAGAGACCCATAGAAAGAAATGTGCAAAGTGGTGGGAAAAAGCACAAAATTGATGTCAGAAATGGAATTGTTATAGAAATGGGATCCAAGACACTCCGTGTACAGGGATTCCATATCTTATGTGCCATCAGACACACTGAAAACACTTAAATGACTTACCTCGTACACATTGAACTGGCTCTGCCCTCGAGCTAGCTCTCGGTAGCTGGTTGTAAAATCCCCAATGAAGTCATGGCTGGTATAAGTAAAAAAGAGGAGAAAAACCAGTGAGACTGAAAAAGACAAATAATAGGCTGGAGTTCCTTGACTGAGTATATTTTAAAATCTTTAACCTTAAACTTGTGTTTCTTTCAGTTGAAGATAAATGTTCTTTAGCTATATGTCAAACTGCATAGTAAAGATTATTCACTTCAGTGATAATAGTGTTGTGATTTGGCATTCACACTCACCTGCCATCCCTATCCCAATCATACACCTCCACCTTGATTGTTCTAAGGAAAAAAACACACACTCTGTTTAGATTTTAAGGAAGTTTGACAAAGTATCTTACTTCAAGGTCCAAAACCTATCATGATAGGTCCCTAAACATGGGTTCAGGATAAAGAAGTTACCATGTAATGGTGCCTTTTGGAGTTATTAAAAAAAGTCTAAGATAGACTATTGACCCCACCTTTGCCCTATGACAACTGGGATAGGCTCAGTTCCCCAAACCAGCGATTACAGATAATGGATGGATCGATGGATTGTTCACATAGTTACTTGCACATTACTGCCAGCATTGTGTGGGTTTACTGAAACTAAATAGTGACCAAGATCAATGCTACAAATTCTTTTAACAGCAATTTTTCATGCACAGTGTTTCCTGCTTCCTGCGAGGAATTTGTTCCACACTTAGAAAGTAATCAGATGCAGTTCAGAGCATAACCAGTGGATGTTTTAGTGTTTTACTGAGTGAAGGATTCATTGGGTAGAATGAATCTTAAATAAAATCAAAATTATAATCCTAGTTTTGTTGTTGGCTGTAAAACATCCTGTATGTCTTGTGAAATATAGTGAAGATCTTTCAGACTGTGCTAAGGGAATCCCAAAATATATGTAAGCGCCTTGTTCTAAAACTGGGATCTTTGCCAGCTTCAGAAAAGAAATAGTCAACTTGTAAAAAACACTCCCTCCAAAAACTGCAACTTGCAGCACGTTAACTTCCAACGTAGAAAAGAACATCAGAAAGAAGAGCCATTGACGACATGAGTGCAGCAGAAAAAAAGTCCCTGCAGAGTGAAAGGAAAAAAACTTTTTTGGCTCTTTCATTCAACAGCCCAGATCCAGAGAAAACAGAAGCTAGCAGCACATCAGAGACTCTTTCCTGTCACTTAGGAATTGAGAGATGCCTGAAATAAGCTCAACTTCCTCCCTGCCACCTGGCCCCTGTCGTTCTGTGGTGACAGTTTTTATTCGTTTGAGGTTATCTTCAAGGCTGTGAGCTAGAGAAAATGTGCATGTCGCCTAGGTGGTTGAAACGTGATGCAACTCATCTGGCATGGAAAATGAGGGGCAATGGGTAGGTACAGAGTGAGATGGAAGAAATAACTGAGAAAGGAAGAAAAGGTAAAGAGTTAGTTATTTGTCCCCTGACCAGTCTGTGTGCAGGAACAGAATGTAGTGCGATGGTGGGTGTAAGTGGTGAGGTTTTAGAGCTTGCCATATTGCTCAAATCATGCTGAAAGCTGTCATCATGCTGGCTCAAATTATTTGCCATCATTTTATTTCAAATCTCCATATCCTAACTTGAGCTCCATTGAAGGACTCAGGCACTCAGATCCTTAAGTGTCCTCGTGAACTCTCAGAACAATATGCACTCCAAAACTAATCTGCCACAGATATCTTTAGATACTATTCCAAGGGATCCTTATTAATGAACATGACTCATCTTCCATAATAGAGGTGCATATAATTGAAGGAAAAAAGGAGACTGAATTTGACACTGAGCAATTCTTCAGCTCCAATTACACAGATCTGTCTGTGATCTTTTGCCAGGGATGAACATAGACTGTGTTTGAGTCACCTGGGCTAGCATGTCATTGAGGAAGACTTGATTCTTTTGATGTTTTTAATGAATTACTAGCATTTAAATACATCTTCGATAGCACCTACACAGACAAAGCACAGTGAAGAACATGTTTTACACAACTTGGAAGCACTTTCTTTTCCCTTCTTCTCTCCACACTCCCTCATCCTCTTCTCATTGTGTTACTCATCTGAAACAGGGCCTTTGACATTGGATTTATGTTTTTGCCTTCTGTTTACACCAAAAATGTACTTGCCTTTCCTGCTTGTTATCTGTTATTCTCTTGTCCTTCATTTCTCCTGTCTCCTTGTTATCTCCTCTCCTATTACTTGACTCTCCTCTTCTTTTCTATGCCAGAACGCAGTCTGCTCCTTTTCGCACTGAATGTTCATGGATTTTTTGTAGGATACAGTAGATGCTCACTGTCTCCAGGGACTCAATGGGATCCTGACATTTGAAGGACAGTCTGTATAATCACCGCGCCACCCTGTCCCCAGTCAACAAGATTGGAAGTGGTGGGTTTTTATATTGTCCTTGCCTGTGTGTTTGCAAAATGTTTTAAAGGATTACCAACAAATCGGACTAAAACACAGTAAAGAGATAGCCTTTGGTGACACCTCAGCTCTGGGATTTCCAAGAATTTTTGTCTTAGCAATAACAAGCAACACTTTTCCTCTGACAGATTTAGGAGTAAATTGCAGAAGGTGTGGCTTTTCACTACAGCTGCTATACTGTATGTAGTTGTTACCTTTGTGGCAAAAAGAAATTTAGCAACATTTTCCATTAGTTCAGCACTACTTCATTCCTGAAAATCACATTTGCTTTTTTAAATTTTATTTATTTTAAATAAATTAAAATTTCACAAACAATAACTAATACATGGAAATGTATTAGGTTGTTTCAGTCCATACATTGGTGCAACTGGTATGTTCAGGCTTGCTCAACCAAACTGCATCAAAGGGAAAACGAACCAGACTTAAGGAGGTGAGTTTGAAAACTCTCTTAGACTGTTATTGTCCCCATTAATAATGCAGTGTCCAGACTGGTTCATATCATATAAAAAAAAAAAATCTGTCTGGCTTCTGTATAACCTGCTTGGTACATGTAACAATGTTGTCCTAAAGAAATTTGAAAATTTTACATTTTTTACATAACACACAAAGAAAATGTTGGGCAGATTGCACGTTTAAGTATCAATATTAAAAGTACTGTTTATGCAGTAAAATCTCCCTTGCAACTATATGACTTTATACTTTTAATACCAAGGCCTAGGGTTTGGGACCCTAAAAACTAGAGAAGAAAATTTCATGTGGAAATATTTTTAAAGAATTCCTGATAGAATTTGTTCTCATTTTGGACTTATTTGAGCTATTTAATATAAGAAACACTGAATACACACCCAATAGAATACATGCCATGAAAAGACATTTTGGTTTCCATTTATTTTTGTTATTTATCTTTTTATTGCATTTTTAGAGGATTACTAAAGTGCAAGATTGTGCCCGATCCAAAACATGTTGATTCTTGCAAAGATTCGACCAGACAAAGATTGTATGTTGCAACGCGAGCCCCACCCAGTTACCTTTCTAGTGTGCACACTGATGGGCTTTAAAAAGGTCAAGTTTGCTTGATTGGTGTGACAAAGACTCAGGGGAGTTGTCTCCACAAAGGAGAGAAATACTGTAAGTGAAGTAAGATTTTTAAATCAGCCACCAATGTCATCATTTGGTGTTTTTTTGGGTGAACTGTGTTCTGCTGTCCATGGAAGCTACATTCAGCTACAGACATCCCACATGGACAGGAAGTTATTTACCTTAAAAGACTATTCAAGACTAAGAGTAAATTAATTATGTTTTTGTTATTCTTTTGTTTCTTACTGTAAATGAATATCCTAAATGCACTGTAACTGGCATTTTGTTCAAGCAGAATAGAAAAGAAAACTATGGTAATTCAGGTGTTTTTTTTATCTGGTTTATAACAAAATGTCATGCAGTTGGTGAGAAGATACATCATCTCTTTTAACAGCAATATCACGCCTTTCCACTCATTTTAAATATGTCACTTGGGAGAGAAGCAGTTCGGAAATTTTAAGTGCCCTTTGTTGAACCTTCTCCAGCAATTCCTTTTCCCCTTGTCCATCTAACGAGAGGCACTGATCTATTTAGAGGAAATTAGTTCAGTAGCAGGTCACACATACTTGTACTTTCAAGAGAAAGGGACTCCTTCGCCACTTGAACTGCTCCATGATGGAGTGGTCGACCTGCATCTTCACTAGCTAATATTCCCCCAAGTCAGGTCCATTTTGTCATTATTTGAGAGACCAGTGGATTTGGCTGCACAAAACTTTGAAATCAAAATTTTAGAAAGGGCTAAATTTGACTAGAGGTGTGGTGCCTTTAACAACTGAAGAGGTGAGATGCCTGTTGTGTTTGAAGTTAGACTCTTAAAACATGTAATGAAATAATTTTTTTTTTTTTTTTTTACTCTCTTTGGTGTATGAAGACCACATTACCGTAGCTCTTTTCAAATCATTGGAAGCTTTCCTTCAGTTGATGGATGTAAACAGTAATTACACAGATAAAAGGCATTGACAGCCTTATAAGCCATGTTTGTAACATGAATACAGCTTGGATGATAATGAAGTTAAATAAAAAAAAGTTTGGTGGGTCTCAAGAACTATATCATTAGAAATATGGACAGACAAAAACAAGCAAACATTGACAAACAAACTTTATTCCACACCCACAAACAACATAACCTGTTTATTAAGGTTTCTTGGTGATACTTCAGAAACTCTAGGCTTGTCACATTTCATTGTAGGCTTACTCTATGTGTATGTGGATGTTTGCATGGCCTGCAAGCAATTAAGGAAGTACCTTTGATGCCCAGCTCAGTCCCTTGTGTAAGATTAGCTCTGACAGGGTAATGACCTCTTCTTAAGCTCATGTGAGATTGGTTTGTACATGTAAGTATCTCCCAAGTATCAAAAAACATCTTGTGATAACCCCCTTCATCCACTAGACAACCTCATTAGTTCTGCTTTATTCTAACTCTCTGCTGGGTATTTGGTTTCCTCAGCACACACCAGGTTCTCAGCATTGTCAGTAATTAGACTTTGACTGCATACAAACAAGATAGGACCGACACCTTTAAGAGTGAGATGGGAAGAGACAGTGAGAGGCAGAAAAACGCCCCATGAAATATTCCCCATCACAATAGTAATGTCTGTCACTGCTTTTTTCATCTTCCCACTCTAGCTCATGATTGAACTTGCTTTTCTCCCATCACTGTTTTTTAAATTAGTGGCAGGCAGATAAGCTGGGAGAAAAACGAATTCCTATCCTCTCTGACACATGTCTACATTTATTAAGTGCCTGCCGAGAAAACCAACCTCTCATTATTTTGAATATTTAGCTGTAGTCCAGTGTTTTTAGGGCCAACGTGGAAAAAATAAAATGAATAGATTAACAGACCAAATTATGAAAACATTTAAAATATTCTTTTAAGTTGTACCTTCAAACATTCATTGACCAACTATTCTCACTCTAAGCCATGTCCAAATTTGTTGGTGCTGTTACAACACCTGTCGAACTTTCCATTGCTGAGGAGCAGAATAAGCTGCAGGAGATGTTGTTATATAGCAGAGCTAGTCCTAGTATCTCAAGTGCATACATAGCTGCTTAGCTTACATACTTGCAGAAGCAAGACAGAGGAGAAAAACACTTTATTGTCTGTATTTATGCATATAATATTTGAAGAGGCCACGTTATGGTTTTCATTATTTTGTTATTCAGTTTTTACTGATGTAACAGTTGGTGTCCATGCCAGAGTTTTAAAGCTTGATGGTGAACATATGTTGAAAAAGCTGCTTAAAAATCACAACCCATATCTCTGTCTGCAGTGTAAATTTGTATTAGATATTGTTTTCTACAGCTTGACAGAGTGATGTATGAATATTGTGGAAGTCCATAAACGGACTTCTGTTGTGGGCCTCAGCTCCAGGTCCAGCCTGCTCCAGCACCAGAACACACCCACCTCCTGGTGCTGGCTAAAGGGACAGCAAATCTGGTCAACACTGTTCCAGGGACCTCACATGAACTAGAATGATGTAACTGTGAGCATAATTCCAGTTTAATATTGCCTCTTTAAGTCCCAAGGCACACCACTCAGAGATGTACCATCAGGAGAGACAAACCAGACAAACGTTTGGGGCCCCCTATCATAAGCTGGGAAATGGGTCGCTGATGTCCAGTTATATTGGATTATATGTTAGTAAACATTTCAGTTTACACACATTGTATGTATATTATAATAAAAGTTATCTCTGTTATCTCTGAGGTGAGCTTGTCGATAAGAGAAACCCCACAAGGCGGTCAGTGGAGATTAGAAGACGCACATAGTACCTGACCTGTGCTTTTTTGGAAAAGATCAATGGAAAGAGATGTTCGAAGCACACGGCTGCTTTGAAATGATGTGACAATATGACAAATAAGAAGCTTAACATTGCAGCAACCTGAACTGGTATTGATTTTTGCTTGTTAAGCTCCTCGATGCTCACAGTGTAGTGACAGCCATCATCAATAAGCTGTTAATCAGTCAGAAAGATTCTGATTAGAGCCATGAAAGCAGTTGAGAGTTGTAGCCAATAGAAAATCAATAAAGGCACAAGATGTCAATTGGGCCAGTATTAGTGACTGTAATGTACTGACTAATTATGTGTGTGCAAGTATTATGCGTGTGTGATGAGGTAGAAATAAAGGATCAATAGAGTAAGTGCAGCAATGAAATGATAAACAGCAGCTGTGGGAGTGAGGAAATGTAGAGCACAGGGACAGTTTGCATTGTACCTGTCATAGTCTCCATTGCAGAGTGCTCTCACTGGGATAGTGAAAGGCTGCCACACTGGATTTAATGTGTTCTTCACCACCTCTGTTTTATGGCAGATAGTAAACCTACAATAGAAGAAAGGACATTACAGAAACATGTGTTCAAAAGGAGGAAAAGAAATAAAACTGGTTTACACAATTGCCAAATAATAAGCTAACAGAGATAGAGAGAGGGTGAAATGAGGGGACTGGCAAAAAGAAAGACAATGTCAAATCCTACAGTGGTAAGACAGATTTTTTAAATAGGGCGGTACCCAGCTTTATTTACTGCTTGAGCTCTCTCCCATTTATATTGTGTTTTAAACTGCAGAGAATATTTACATACAGTATTTCTGTCCAGCTTTTAATTCATTTGCCTTGACCATTAGTTTGAGAGATATGCAAATGTAATTGTTTGATGTGTGGAATATTGCACATTGCAGAGCCACATAAATTTCTATCAGATACTCCTCAAATGTCCCCTTGAAATGTCCCAGCTTTTTTCTACCCAAAGCCTTGGATTTCATGTGCTTTTCTAAGTGCCTCAAACCTTTTAAAACCCAGTGAGTCAGAGAGCCCTCTAATTTGTACCCCCCTCTGGCACCAACAACAGATACTTGTAGCACGTCTGTGGGGATCCATTCCCCACCCTGTTATGTATAAAAAAATAGCAGAGAAAAGCTAGAAGACGGGTAATGAAGCACTTGCTAAAGCATCTCTGGGTAGATAGCGCTGACGCTGCCACAACCGCAGCCCCTTGGGAGGCTGAGCAGCACTCTGGGAAAGTGTGAGGAGATGGGAGACTGTTATACATCCCTACGTGAATTGCCTTAGAAACTGACAGTTTTTTCCTATTGATGGAGAATGCAAATTATGTTTTTTTTCTTGCTTTTAGGTTTTTTCCATTAATTGCCTCTCCTCATAGTTGCTCTCCTGGAGTCATTTATGTAAGGTATAGTCATGGGAGTTGTGGTTGTGTAATAAACAGGGTACATTTCTCCTTATGCAGCATCTTCGGTATGCATCAGAAACCACTGCAGCTCTCCTCCTGTGCCATAGATTCTGCTGTAGATTCTCTCTGCTACGTTGTAACTCCTCTAACATCCCCATTGTTTTCGTTTCTTTCCCAGAAGATTTCCTTTGGAAAACTCATATTAAGTTACTGCAAACTTAATGATAATGTACTATAGAGCTAGTTTTGTTCATGTCTCAAAAGTGAATTTTCACACTCTTATTGAGGCTCTATCATCCCACTTGCAGGAAAGGGAGCCTAATATCTGACAGTGCTTTGTTTCCACATGCAGCAACTGCAGTCTAAATGTAGCTCTTTATAACAGCTACTTAACTGTAACAGGACTACTGTACATCCCTGTGGAATATAGTACTGTATGTGTGTCTTGGTTAATGTGTACAAATTCCATCTAAACACTTCAATAAGAAAGCATAATTGCATCAAGCACTTACGTTCCATCCTCATTGCTGCGGTAGAAGACCATGAAAGGGTCAGACTTGCCAAAGAAGTCCTTCTTGTCCAGCTTGTTGGCACAAAACTGCATAGTGGCGCTGTCCTGCAGGAATGCATGGAAATGTAAGGAGAGGTATGAGAGAAGGAGTTAAAAGGAAGAAGGGTATAATACAGTAAGTTCTTTGCTACTAAAGAATGAGTGGTATTATTTACGTGCCCTATTTCACTCTTCTTCCCTTACGTCTGCTCTTTTATTTCCACAGCTTATAGTGGGACGCCAGGTGGAGGCAGCTGTCTTTCATTGCACAACAGGATAATGAATACTCCACACTAAAAATGCTTCCATTTTAAAGATAAAAGCACTGCAGTGTGTGTGTGTGTGTGTGTGTGTGTGTGTGTGTGTGTGTCTGTGTGTGTGTTTGTGTATTAAAATTTGATTTAGCATTTAGTAAGTATCAAATTTTATTGAGGAATTTTAGACACTCGATTTATATTGTATTGTTTTTACATAAGAATGACAAGTATATTAGAGAAAATCATTCAGTTTATCATTCAGATTAACATGGATGTATAATGATCCAATCACATCAACTTGTGCAATATTAGCCACTCTAGCAGACCTGTTCAGACCTTCAGAAAAAAAAAAGCATTAAACAGAAAATCTGAACAGGCACCTGGTACAGCTCTGAGCTGGCTCAGGTCCTGCCTTCCTACAATCTGGGCAAACCTTCAAGGTGTCTTGGCAGGGGCCAGTTTCCAGCTTTCATTGCCTCTCCACAGGTGTGCTGCAAGGCTCTTTTCTTGGCCTTCTTCTTTTCTTAATTTATACCAGATCCCCGAGCTCTATCATACACTCAAACAGCTTCTCCTGTCCTTTCCAGCAGATGACTCCAAAGGCTCAACACACATTTTCTACCTGTCTTTCTGGCATCTCTGCTTGTATGAGAGAAAGACATCTTCCATATAGCATATAACAGTCACCTCACCTTTTTTAAGCCATGTACAAAGAATGACCCCCCTAGTTACAATTATTGTTTAAGTACTTTAAGCATTGGCCAGTGTACACTGAGTTGAAATCCTTCATTAAACACCTATTCAAACTGCTGCTCCATGTGAGGCTTGAACTCACAACCTTGGCATTCGTCTGCAGGATAATATCTTAGAAGTACCACACACTGAGCAATTGCACCAAAATATTAGAACCATCTCTTAATATAATGAACTGCAGTACAACTTCACCACTCACTATGAGCACAATAATAAACAGAAAAGAATTATCACTTCTCTCACAGGTTAAACTTAAAAACTGAAAAATTATAACATTGTAAAACTAGAATTCATGGCAGAGCTACTGTATTGATTGCATTAGATTGTACAGGTGTACTTAATAAAGTTGCCAGAGAGTTTATATGTTGCACCCACATGCAGCATACGGGGAGCTAGATCTGACTGCCTTATCCTGTTATCTAAAGATAGATGCATACAAAAGATAACTGCATAAAAAGAATAACTGGCTTCACACAGTAGTGATTCACAGTGACCTAACTAAGATGTAAATATTCAATACAAACATAAAAAATATAGCTCAGTAGAGACTCATATTACTGTGAAGAAGCTGATGCACTTTCTAATCACATAAATGATTCAAAATGGGCATATAGACTAGTTAAAATATGTAATTTTGATGAGTAGGAGACCTAACAAATGTTAAGCTGGGTTTAGCATTGGGTGATTACTTCAGTCTTATTTATTTCAACAAGTCACATCAAGGCCACTATTAGTCACTAGCTGGAGCACAATTGGTTTCTTAGTTGTAGTTGTATGAAAAGTAGGACTTCATATTCTGTTCTTTAAGTCCTACCACACGTACAGTTGATGTACATGCATACCGTATGTTATGACAACAAATAGAAAAATATGGCTAAGAGCACTATTTAATGAATGATTTTATCAAACATATTCAAAGTTTAGTATGTAAAAATGCTCTTTGCTAATCTGTGTGAAGATGTAAGTGTAGAGGTTTGGCTATCTGTTGTTTAGGTCTGTGTTGTGTAAATGTCACCTCCTCAAATGCCCAATATGAACTTTTGGCACTCAGCCTACAATGCACTCAAGTGTAATCTGTAAGCCTAACCTAATCGTCCATCGCAACTTTTTTGTGTGTGCTAAAGTATGCAGGCATTTGAATCCCAAAGTATAGTACTACATCACGGTGTGCAGCATTGCCAGCTGTTTACCAAGTGCCCATGATGATAACCTTTCACATCTGGAAAGCATCTGGAAAGCATCAGATGTAGCATCAGATGTATACTGCACATTTTCAGATTAGTTTTTGTAAGATCTTCTGATGTTTTAATGTCACATTGTTTAATGTAATGATAGTAGATTATTTACATTTGTTATTTATGTATGCACTGTATGGTAGAAATTCAGATTTTTGTATTTGCTTTTTACATAAATTCAGTGTATTAAAATCACAAATTTGAAAATAATAGAAACATTGACAATATTCCCAGTTGGGTAGAAAACCCCAATTCAATATCTGAATCAGGCTAGTTGTAGCATAAGACATGAAATAAAAAATATTGACTCTGTATGAAAGCCTTTGGCGTGCCCTTTGATACGTGCGAGGTATGTGATGCAGGGTGTTTGACCTTTGATTGGTTAAAAATGTGAGTTATCAGCACCAAAACCACCATGGGGCCTTTAATTTTACCTTAATTCCTAAAATATAACAGAAGTGATTATAGTTCAAACAAAAGCGAAAGTATTTTATTTAATTGTTATAAATGCATCGTACTATCATTAGTCTGGCAAAAATTACCCAGTTAACATAATTCTTTAAACATCTGTAGAGTAAATGAGTCAAAGACCAGCCCTAGATGCTAGGAGACTAATTCTCACTAAAGGCCTCTGTCACCTCTGCTCTACACTAATAAATAAGCCTGAATGTGCATTTTTTCCCTCAAAGCGCTTTTACTAAACAGCAAATATAAATCACTAGTGTACTGATAATGCTTGTACTGCTTATCTACTATCACATCTCTTTGTTCTTCACTTTCATTTTGTGGTGACGGCAGTTCATGGAAGGGACCTGACTTATCTGTCACATATGGACTGTAGCTAATCTCTGCAACACAGTGGGTTCATTACAGTGCATTCAGATCCTTTAAACATAGATTGCTGTTTTTTTTTTAAAGCCTTAGAGGCCTTACTCTGGGCAGCTATTGCACCACTAATGATAGCTTAATATTTTTTTAATGCTGCAGTTTGCACCTCATGTCTGGCTGTGTGCCAAGCGGCAAATCATCTAAAGAATGTGTGTTAAGTTGCAAAAATGACAGGCTGCGCGTGAGAGTAGGGATGTTTCTTTTACTCCGATTCCCATTTGAATTTCTGTCTGCTACAGTGTCCTCTCTGTGTCTTTATCACACACAACCAGGCAGCACACCGCACACACTTCCCTCCTGACACACTCTGAACACTTCCACTCCACACCAGCAGCAAGAGGAACTTAATCTGTATTCTTGCCCTCACCTTGTGGGCACATACAAACCACACGTCTGCCATTAGACATACCCTTCCCACATAAAAGATCAAACCATACACTGTCACTCAGTTCCTTTCTCCTAAAAACATTCCTTTAATCCTCCTGAGGAATGCTGGCTACTACAGCACTTACTCACACATGCATGCTGCTGAATGCTTATGTCACCTGAACTGTGAAAGTGAAAATATTTTCTGTAGCTGAAATAGTGTGTGTGTACTGTGTGTAGAAGTGCGTCACTTCAACAAGTACTGCGTCCCACAATATACCATTTGTACACATTAAAACAGCATTCAGTATTCCAGTTTAGAATGCACTAAGCTGCAGCTCTAAAACTCTAAAAACATAATGCTGTTAATGTCTCTCGCTGCAACTAATAAAAACCAAATAAATAACTGTTGTGTGTTTCCCAGCTTTTTTAATCCTCACATAAGTACAACACTGCCATAAAAATGGTCAGTTTTCTGGTAACCAACCCAGTGCCTACTCTTGCATGAACATAAAGCATGCAAGCAAACTCACATACAAATGCATAATATATGCACCAGCCTTTCTAGGATATGTATAGTGTCTGTTCTCTACAACATTAAACGTGTCAGACAATAAAGTTTGATGGATGAAAGATGATTAATTAGTAATGGACAGTGAATCCCAGCAGGGGAAGCAGAAAGCTTATTATTTACAGAATAATACAGAACACAAGTTTGTCAGAATATTGTCACAAAAACTGTGTGAATGGAGGTGGTTATGGAAAGGTATTGGTGGGGATAAATGTTAACTCACTCTCAGAAATCCCCTTGAATCTCTAGTTGTTCAGCCCAAGAAAAGTGATGTACATGTATTTATTGACACCTGAAACAGAGTTTCTGTATATCTTGCAGTGAATAAGTAAAATGCCTAAATGGAAATTTAGTCGTGGGGTGCCTCACCATGCTGATAACAGCATGTCTATAATAAAAAGATTTTATAGTTTGTAAGTCATCCATACACCAGTGTTTTGACTCCCAGTCACGCCCAGCTCTGTGTCAAAATGTCATTGGGCAAGACAATGATTCCCAAGTTGCTGGTCAGGTAAGCACCTTGCATTGCAGCTGCTGTCATCAGTGTGTGAGTGTGTGTGGGGGTGAAAGAGAAGCTTTGGATAGAAGCACACCATTTACCATTAGGTTGACCAGTAAAAATATCAAGAGGAGCTCAACAAAGCACAACATTCAGCTGTCTCTCAAGACGAAAAAAAAAGACTTTAATACTTGTATGCACAACATGTATGACACATTTAAACCAAACAGCAAATGCACATGATTTCTTTATAACAAATCCAATGGCTCATTAGTGCAGCTCCTTCTATGCAACTAGACCATATTGGATTACAGCAACTGATCCACCAGGTTTAGCAAAGAGTCTATTAACTGATTAAGTTGTTCTTAAAGAGATCACAAATTTTGGTTTTCAAACAGGCAGAACTGGCAATGTGGCCGCCCTGAGTCAGCGAGTGATAGGGCACACCAGGAAGTCTCTGCAGAGTTAATAGCCACATAAAAGCATTTATGGTGATGCATTATGCTGGGGGTATTAAATATGCATCTGCTCCTGCTTCATTAAGGTTCTGTAGCACGAACACACACTCTTGCAAAGGTCTGTGATCAACAGCCATTTGCTAATATAAAGACAAGATGAGAAGATGGAGAAAGGCAAGGTGGAGACATATTAACGTCCTCAGGGGAGTGTGAAGGAGAGTTTCTGACATAAAAGAAGAGCTGTGGTTGCTGCAAAAAGTTGTTATATACTAATTAAGAAAGTAGATGGAAAAGACAAAGGTAGATGTGGTAAATTGAAGCATAAGAGCCAAACCAGCACATTAAAGTCAGTCATATAAGTATAAATTAGTGTTGACCCATGTGTTTGTTGCATTAACTGTGGAGCAGAAATGGTAGCATCTAAGGCAAAGGCCAAAGGGATAAAGAATTATATTACAGATGGCTCCCTTTTATTTGTATTTTTCTCTGTTCACTGCACACACCAGGGCACAATCTAAGGTACTGTATGACACTTTACACACACGATCTTCATTATTCTACATGTGTGACTCTAGAAATGGGTATATGCTTACCTACAATATTTCCCTATATAAAGAACAAGAAACTGAATTCTGTGATTCATGTGGTCTTGGTTGGTTTGCAGCATTTAATAAAGATTGTCAAACAGTGTATGTGAGTGGAATGAAGTCCCAGCAATTTATGATCCACACTGAAAGCATCTTCTAATTACTCCACTCTTGCAGCCACTCCATGTTTTAAAATTTTATATTTGAAATTTTCCGTTGCCCACTTGTTTTCTGTTCCCTCTTAGAGAAGACCTGTTCCCCGTCTGCTCCGTGGTGAAATGCTGCCCTTGAGAATAACTGCACAATGTGAAGTGGAATTGAGTGGAATCATAGGAAGCAGACGTAGATCTGTCATTTGAAGTGAGGCAACAATTCTGCTTAAGATAAGAATGTTCAATCTAGAGTGAAAATGTGTGATTTTCCTGATGACATTAATGCACAGCCAAGGGAGCAAAAAGAAAAGTGGAGTCAGTAAGAAAGAATCAAAAAAAGCTTCTGTTTTATGTATAGTACGTTTTCTGTATAAGATGTCACACCCACACACAGTTATAGCAAACCTAAATCTGTATATTATCAGTTTGCATTTGTGCACATGAAGAAAATATTGTACCCTGTTGTACACAAAAAAATGAATTTGTACATGGACCAGCGTTTGATTTCTTTGCTGCAACTGGATCTTGTTGATCCTGTAGGATTTAATAACACAGTATATCTACTATGTGAACAGGACCAGGTGATCATCCTTACTGTGAGCATTTATACATTTAAGTATGAGAGGCAATTATAATTTAGCTGTATGCATGTATCCAGTTGCTCACTTCATGAAACGTTTTGTTTCATAAAAAAACGATCTTCATGTTAAGAGAAATTCAAGTTATATAGGTAAAATTAAACTAATTACAATTTTAAAAATGTTTCTGAAGTAAACAAGAACAAGAAACATTTTTTTTTTGTCTGTTATGGCACTGTGAGAGAGTAGGCAATATTTCTCTGAACTCCCTCAGAATCAGCATTTAGAAAGGCTCCTTAGTGGTGTAGCCCCCTCCAATGGTATTGTGTTTAAATGTGCTGTACCCACCCCTGCAACTGTTTGCGTTAGCTGTCATGATAGTGTTTTCAAGTGGGAGATAATCAATGTTATGTAACCCTACTTTGTGATATCCAAGTGTTTAAGTAGCTTTAAAACTTTCAACAATCAGCACATGGAGTCTGAGACGTATTCCACTATGTCTAAATTGACTGCTTCACTGCACACCTCATAAACTTGATCAAACGGGAGAACAATCTTTTTCCTAATTATAATTTCTGTTCCTTAACCACCTGTGGTATTTTGTCTATATGGTATAGATTCATCAAAGCCAATCTGTTCTAAAAATCTGTCTCTTTTATGACACAATGCAGGTCCTTAAGAAACTGAATAGGTGCAGGGAGCTGTTGCTGTTGCAGTTGTCAAGCAGGTGTGTGTGCCCTTACCTGGGATCAAACTGTGCACCTTTGGTTCATCTTTAGTGCAAGTGTGCAAATAGTAAACAGCTGTGTGAGCCAAACAGCTGTAGGTTGCTTTCAATCAACTAACTCCACTTATCACAACACTTTATTGATAACAAAAATACTCTTTGTGTTTTGTATTGCTTTGTTTGTTTTTGTTGGTAAAGAGTGGAATCGATCCATGAATCCTGAAGATGGATCTATCTACGCAGCTATTTAACATATTCACAATGATGCAACATATATTAATGTTGTATTGACTACTGCCCTCTCAAACACAAAGCTTTTGATCAGATGCACTGAACATGAAAATAAATACAATGGTCGCACTGGAAGAGAGAATTTGTAGGTTGAAAAGGAGCCAGGTTCCTGTTGCAGTGAATAAGAGCCCAACACAGCTTTCTCTATTAATTAGCCATTCAAATGCAAAAACAATACCTCTTGAGAGTTCCATGTTAAAGTTAAAGTTAAATTTAAAAACGTACAAACACAGAGGCTTGTGATTGGCCTTTGATGTCTTTTAGGCATCTGGAATTTACCATGCATGAAAAAATTTAATTTACTTCAGCTATTTTTAAAACCAATAGATTCACAGCTCCACACTATACTGCAGGTCTATATTTCTATTATGTTTTTAACACAAACAAACTACAAAAATTGTAGTGACCTGTCTGATTTTGTCATCTCACATTCATGATAAATTAAATATCTGTCCTTTATAAAAGTTGATAATATATCCTGAAATAATTTAAAAACATTACCAGTGGTGTTTAATGCAAACTCCTCTGAAAATGGTAGAACACTTTCCACAGAAGTACAGAAGTAAAAACTGCACATGACAGACTTTTTGCACTACATTACAAAAGAAAGCTGAAACCAGAGTTTATGCAAAAGACAAAAATAAGTTGGTTCAGCTCTAACTTTAACTTGAATATTTATGTTTCATGATAATGAAGTTTAATCGGGACAATTTTCAAATGTAACATATTTTCGTACTGTAGGTTATGTAAGTGAAAATTTTTTAAAAAGGAGTTTAAAGAGCTTGTGCCTTACATATTCATGAAGTTGTTTGATTGTGAAAAACACTTTAAGTAAAATCCTTTGCAGAGCCTCAAATATATCAGTATGTCAGTAACATTTTAGCAAGACCTAAAATATTTACTGTAACAGCTGCCACTCAGACTAGGTGGAGTAAATACTGTAAGGGAGTATGGCTCTGTCCATTTCTCCAGCTTTGTGTTTCCAAGCTATGGTAAGATGTAGAAATATTATTAATATACAGTATTTTAAAGTTGGCAAGTTCAGTAATTTTCATGTGTGTTTAGGGCTTAAGTCAAAATTGCATTTTGAACAGGTCTCAAGCAACATTACAACAAGTCCTGAAAGATTACAAATTACATCTGAAAGATACAGTATGGAGAAACCAAATCAGATTTGTTTATTTCGTATGTGGCCAATTTCGTATGTGGTTGTAGTTTCAAACTAATCTCTGCATAATACTGCTGGCAGAACACTCAAATTGGTATTCATATGGCTTATCACTTTAGTTCACGGTTGCATATTGTCTTCCCCAGTCTGTCTCTGCAACCTACAATGAGGGCAACATGGAGATCAGTGGAAATGTGAGAAAGTTTAAAATGCATTGGACAGCTTCTATTTAAGAAAAAGAGGAATCAATTTATTGTAACCATGCAGTTTAAAGTATCGGCATTATTTCACTGCTATTGTTATGTTATTGTTGTTATGAGTACACATGTCTCATATTTCAGTTTGAGTAAATCTGATTAGGCAGTACATGGCAGTTTATATGCTCAGTAAGAAACGGTTGGTGGTCAGATGGCCTTTCTTTAAGGTCTGTTAATTCACACTGAGCTAAAACACAAGGTGTTCCAGTGTTCATACACAGGAACCAGTACCTCGTTATCAGCAGCATGACGATTGTGGTCACAGCTCTGACACTAGATCTGGAGGTGGCTCAGAGGATGGTCGGCTGCAACCCCTCACATTGGTTTGTGCCTTACATATAGAATGAGGTGGTAGCATATAAGTAATGGGCAGTGTGTATGGAGATACTGGGTAATGTGATGTCAAGCATAGTGTACGACTCTGAGCTTTGATATTAATGGAACCAAGAAGATACTAAAGGCACACTAGTGCATCTCAAATAACTACAATATCATAAAAAGGTAATTTCTTTTATAATTTAATTTAAAAAGTCAAACTGATATATTGTAGATTTTTTGCACATCAGGTCTTTTATTGTTTTAATGATGGCTTACAGCAAGTGAAAATCCAAATTCCATTATCTTGAAATATTGGAATATTTCATAAGATCAATTATTACAATATATAAATGTTCAACTTTGGAAGGTAAAATTGTTTATTTATGCAATCAATAGGGCTCCTTTAGCACGAATTACTGCAATGTGGCGTTGCATGAAGGCGATTAGCCTGTGGCACAGTTCGGTCTTCATCAAAGACCAGGTTGCTTTTAATGGCAACCAGCAGCTGGTCTGTGTGGTGTTGGGTTGGGTGTTTCTCATCTTACAAATAATCTTTGGACAATACATATTTGAGGGGTTTTGGTCAGTTGAGTTGGCTGGCCAAGCAAGCACAATGATACGGTCAGCAAAGCAGTAAGTAGTAGCTTTGCCGCTGTATGTTAAATCCTGCTGGAAAAGGAAATTGGTATTTCCATCAAATCATCACAGAATGTGGAAATTTCACATTAGGCATTAAATACGTTGGATTCTGTGGCTTTAGTTTTTTTCTCCAGACTCTGGGAGCTTGAAACAACCCTCCCTCCCCCAAATAAAAATACATTTACTTTCATCTGAAAAGAGAACTTTGAACCACTGAGCAGCGGTACAGTTCTTACAGTTCCTTTGCCCAGGTAGTCTGCCTTTGATGTTGTCTCTGGTTCAGGAATATCTGGATACAAGGAGTCCCAAAGTTGTAACCAATTTTTTGAACATGTCTGTGCTTGGTGTCTGTTGAATCACTGACACAAGCCTCACTCTACTCCTTGTGAAGTTCTCCTAAGTTCTTGAATTGGCTTTGATAGGCTGTGGTCAGCCATGTTGCTTGTGCACCATTTCTTACACACCTTTACATCCATTCATTCCGTTCAACTTTCCATGAATATGCTTCAATACAGCTGTCAGTGAACAACCAGGCCTTTACCATGATTGTGGTTACAGTATGTGCACTAAACTAGTCAGAGAGAAACACAATATTTATACTGAATTTGAGTAAATGTAATAGTCATTTACTTCCAAAATATTGGGATATTTCAAAAAATTTGATTTTTGATTTTTAGAGCTGAAAGATTGAAATAACTCACCTCTAATAGTTATAGACTATATAAGTTTCACAATTTATTACAATAAAAGCCACAATTTTTTTGATGTTATCTCTTGATTTTTTTGACTTTCTTGCTGCAGGGTAAAAGTTCCTTCCTATTATCTATTAGTATCTCTTTTTGTTTCCATCACCTCCTTAGGGGCTACAGAAAATGTTATATTCTGCTACGTTCTGCAGCTAGTCATAAACTTTGTCATCTTCATCAAAAGTAACATCGAAAATAGCCGTGTGCTACTGGTTAAAATGACACACCTAAGTGTGAATGGGCAAAAATGTTACAAACTGTAAAGCCAAAACAGTGAAGTGAAAGATGTTATAAAAGTCTGAGCTGAGAGAACTGCAGAGATTCAAGGGATACAGTAATTTTCTATCAGTTCTTAACTGCAAATGACCTCATTGCTAAACACATAGTCATGTGATTCATAGCTAATATTGGTTAAATACATTTTACCTGACAACAGCCTGTGTCTCCATAACTGCTCTACCATCTATCTAAATACATATTTCAATTTGTAAAGGTGAAAAGTGTAACAAGGCATTTTTCAGCATGTACTAGATTTTACATACCCATTTACATACAAACACATCCATATTGACTTATATGGATGTGTAATATGGATGCGTTTGTATGTAAATGGGTATCAAGACAGGTTCTAAACAGGTCTGTGAATGAAGTGAGTGTATCGTATATAGTTTGTGTGTGCTAACAAGTAGTAAACATAAGATTGTGTCTGAATGTGTATGGACAGGCTACAGTGGACAAGGTCAGACAGAGCTGCGTTTTAATTAACCAACACTTGGTGTATCATCAGCCAAGATGTGTTTATAGCTAAGAGCTTGTACATGTCGTCTGTGAAATAATCCTCTATTGATTCACTCCGCCGACTTTGTATCTGTTTCTGTCTGTCTGACTTATTCTCTCTCTCTTCTACACACACACACGCACACACACACGCACACACACGTACACATACGCACACAGACATGCACACACATGGACACACGCACACAAATCTCTATTTCTCTTCCTCTTATCTCTGCACGTTGCTCTTTGATTTTTATTGTGCCATTTTTTCCCTTTCTCCTTTGCTGCTTCTCTGTCTCTTTCTCTCTCTTTGTGCCATTTGCTCTGTTGCACTCTCTTGCTTTTCAATATCCTCATCTAATCTGCGTGCTGGGAACCCAGTGAAGCATCCAAAGCTTAACACCCCAGTGCTAGTTGAGAGGGGATAGTCAGCACTCACCCCATCATGTTCCTGGACCATTTCATTAGACTGCGGGCCACTCTGCAGAGTGAGAGCAGCTGCCCTGTCTGTTATATTCTGAGACATATGTGTTTGTGTGGAGGTGTGGTAGGTTGATAGCCAGACGGAAAGAGAGACAACAGATCTCTCGATTCAAATTTAAATTACAGTAATTAATCGCAGGTATTAGACAAAATAAACTCAGTCTTTTTCAGTTTTGATTGTTCTTGGAAATATTTTCTCAGATTAAGTCAACAGGAAGATTCCTTGGTCCATGGCTGCTTGCCTACTCATCAGTTGTCTCATCAAACTTTCACTCTGCTAAGTTCACTGCGATTTCAGTCTAACCAAGCTTTGCTGACAGATGTTTGCATGCTAATGTGTGTATACAGTAGCAGGGGAAATTATTTTGGCTTACTCACTCGACAGTTGCTCAGCTCTTCTGCAGATAGGATGATTGTGCCACATTTCTTCCCTGGAATACCCCTGTGGTTGAAAGTGAGAAAACAACAGAGGTTTAACAGAAATAAAAGTAAAATACATGTATTTGTCCACTCACTGACCAATGAAGGCTACTGTGAAAACTCAATTATGTAAAATTTCTAGTTTTAAATAAGTACTTCTGGTTATACTTGATGACTTAAAGCGCTTTTAACATAGCTCATCTTGACATTTTGTGATATTTACAGAAAGTCTAGTGCAGGTTTCTTTTTACATTTTAATTAAACAAAAAACTCCACTGAACCACCTGAGAAGTTTAGTCATCTGTAGCATACATAAACTTTTTTTTCAATGATGGCTAATAGGTAAATATATTGCATTATGATCCATATTTCCAACTACAATATTTTAAGGGGTTTATAGCCACTGTTATTATATTGCTTTATCAGTGTTAAATCTGGGCAGATTGCAAGCAAAATGAAAAAAGCTTTCAAAAAATAATTTTTTGATGAATGCAGCTGATGACTTTTTAATACAGAGGTAAACCCACTTAGATTTATCTGTGGAGGCACATTGCATTTTAGAAGATGTAACATCTAAGGATCATCAGGTTTTTAAAATGTCTAAAGTATCAATATACTTCACTGATAGTTATCTCTACATCCAATGGTGCAAACCAAAAATTAACAATTAATAACTAATGTACATCTCTTGAAAGGCTGTAGTCTTTATCAGTTTGTTATTAGGGATGCTGGAGGCATCATGCACTGCCTGATTTAAATGTCCTCTTTATTGAGGCTTTTTAAAACTCCTTTTTTTCTTTTTCTCTTACTTTGTCACCTATTGTTTGGAGTACAGTAGGAAATGTGTTTGTTTTTATGACATGGTAATGTCTTTTTGACAATCTGTGTCCTTGTGTGAGCCTGTGTTTCAGCATTTGAACTACCAGTATCCTGTCATATAAGACTAAATGTATTCAGCCCTTAGTCGGCACAAAGTGACAAGGTGGCCCCTTGATTCCTCCTATTTTCTCTTCAGTGCCTGACTTGACTTTTTACTCTCCAGATAATACACCATTTTATTTAGTAAAAAGTTAGTGAAGGGTGAGAAGCTCCCCAACTCTCCAAACTTCCAACTGCTAGCTGTCAGTTGGCAAACTAATTAGCCTGGTCTCCAGCAGGACACAATTAATTCAAAAGACATATTTGTATCATCCACTCCTGTCTCAAAAGTGTCTGCAAATCACACTGTTTTTCTGGACTTATTTTACTCCAACAGATGTTGATTTACAGTAGTAGAAGTAGAAAATTCCAACACAGTAAAGTAGGTTTTCTCCACCTCTGGTTCTCTGTTTTCTTCTTACTAACGATAACTATTCTGGGAAACAATAACATGACTGTTGTTTTATGAGTTTTGCTTAAACAGCTTGAACTATGGTTAAATATTAAAATAATCAAGGGTGACATAAAGTATGAAACACTGTGGATGAACTGTTAATACTTGAATGAAACAGAGATAGATCAACACACATCACACCCATTCATCTTCCTCAACACCTTCCTTACAATGCCATCCCAGATACAGTTTGGACTCTGACTTTTGTTTCTTTCCAAACATGTTTCTAGGTAGCTGCTGTATCCATCAGATAAACTCTAGTGACAGTTCAGGGACAAGGTTGCGCAATTAAAGTTACAAAGTAACAGAGCTACTTTCAGCAGCAATTTTCCAACAATTTTCACAAAAGATTGATGGGCTTGACTTGATGGTCTCGAGTTTTGCACACAAGGTCAAAAGAAGTGGATAAAGTGCTTTCCAGCTGTGTTGTATAAGTGCTTTCTGCTCTTTGTGCATTTTTGTGTGTTTGTGTCTTTTAAGAGGTAGATAGAGACCTTTGATCCACACTAAAAGACTCCCATCGATCTTCAGGTGGGGAAACTATCCTGGTCGCATGGGTGAGAGACACAGGACAGTGTTTTTTTCTTTTGAACATCTACAGTAAAATCACACACTGGGCATCCAATCAGCCACTGACTCAAAAATAAGGATGTAATATCTACATCCTTGCCTGCTCATTTCTTCACTTCCTGTAATTGAATCAATTCCCCCTTAGGTCTTTCCAGAAATAGCTTGTTATCTTAGATCCAGTGAAAAGCTAAAAATCAACAGACAAGAGTTTGAGTTGCACAAGTGGATATGTGCTGTGCTGACAAGCTTTGGTTATACAGTAATTGCAGAGTAAAGCATCTATAGCCAAAATAAACAACAGTGTGCAGTTACAGAACATGACTTTCATCCAAAGCCCTGTTTTCTGGTCATCAGTTGCCTGAAAGAAAATATGAAAATATTTGATAATTTTTTGTCTATTGACTATTCTGTGTGTAAGCAACAAGCTGCAAGATCTTTTGCTCAGCCATATTTGGCATATAATATTCATAATCCCCCTCCTTGATAACTCACAGGAGAGAAAATTGGTGCTAAAGTACAGTCTGTTCTTTGGATTTGATCCCTGCTCCCGCATGCAAACAATCCCACCCATCTCCTTTCTCAAGAAAATATGGCAAAAAGACAATAAATGTCATCATATAGGATCTAATTTGCACCTTGCCATTGATTTGCAACAGTAAATGAGAAATGACTCCGATTTGATATATAATTTGTCCCAGTTACAGAGAAGACACCTCCTGAGGGTGCCACACAAGATACTGCTGCCATATTACTAAGAACTTAAAACAATAATTTAATAAATGTGTCAGGCTGGCAGTAAGTTTTATTCTTTGACTTGCACATCATCAAATTATAATTCCATTCTTGAGAGAACTTAGGACAGCTGAACAAAAAGAAACAATAAAGAAACGACTTTTTTGTCTTTTTTATTAGAAACAAAGCAGCGGTGCATATAACTTATCCATTAACACAGTGCTTCAAAGACCCACAGGTTATACACAGAGGTGTTTTTGAACCTCTAATATAAAATAAAAAAAACATTGTATGCTGGTAAAGAGAACACACACACGCACACACACACCCACACACACACAAATTATCCTTCTTTTTTTAAAGTAAATGCTCTATCTTTGCAATCAAAGGGCAGCCTTCTGTTCAGGATATAGAGCCAGTTGTCAGAGAGTTGGAAGTTCGATCCCTGGCACTTATGGCTCACATGTTAGGATGTGCTTGTGCAAGACACTGGACCCCAAGTGCTGTTTGATCCTTATTTGTTACTTTGGATAAAAACATCTGCCAATCGACTACATGGAAATGTACATATTCTGTGCATATGTACCGTTCCTTAGCCCTTCCCCAAACCTCAGCCATCAGAACCCAATGCCTAACGCCAACCTAAGCATATAACATTTAAGCATCTTGTTGTGGCTTCAGTGGTTGGCACTGCCATACAGCTAAAAGATCTACCAGCCGGTTGCTGCATTTCTGTGTGGAGTTTCCTGGTTTGCATGTGCTGTATTGTGCATGTTTCCCCTGGGTATGCCAGTTTCCCCCAACAGTCCAAAGACATACATGTTAGGTTAATTGGTGACTCTAAATTGCCTGTACTGTAGGTGTGAATGGTTTCCTGTATGTCTGTGCCCTGAGATACTGTAGACTGGTGACCTGTCAAAATTGTACCCTGCCTCTTAACCAATGGCAGATGGGATATGCTCCAGCCCCTTACAACCCTGAACAGAAAAAGGCAAGAAGGAAAATAAAAACAGTGTCATAAGGTCAAAATTTAGATCATAAAACCTAATATTGGTCATTTGGTCATTTTTAACTCATAATAGTGTTGGTAAAAAAAAATCCGCTGACCACCTGAGTGATTAGATATTAAGAAATGTGTTGCATTTCATGGCAATCTGTCCAACAGTGAAATTGAGAAACATCAGCTTCCTGGTGAATCTAGGAGATCATCAAGGATATTAGTATTCATCCTACGAGGGGCGAAGAATAACTTTACAGTAGCTGAGATATTTCTGTTTGGAGCAAGGTCCTAAATGCAGCAACCAACAGGTGTCAGAGAGACAGTTACGTAACTTAAAGACAGAATTAACTTAACTGATTAACTTTGACATTTTGACAGTTTAGAACTTACTCAAGCAATAATTTTGTATATATAAAATATATATAATATTTTAAAGGCTACTTTTCCTTTTCAGTGCAAATTGAAAACAGTTTAACCAGTCTTTTAACATGTAATGGTCTCAGAAGAGTTTTAAAAAGTTTTGTTTATAATATATGGCATGAAGGTACTGTACATTGGTAAGAGTACAATGTACAGTATAATATTTAACAACCCCTAACCAAACAAAGGTTCAAGCTGAAGCACAAAAGCATTAACATTAACATAGTTTTAGTCACCAGACTTGTGTCTAGAGCCAAAGGCCATTAAATATAATCAAACTTCTTGAGAGTGAGAATCCCCTGGGGGTCTTCCAGAAGAAGCACACTACCAAGTTCTGCAGTGAGGAAGAGCTTGTCATTGATTTAATGGACTGGGAGCATGGAAAATTCACCAGTGATCAACACAGCAGAATGAGTGGCTTCAACTGAGGCAGAAGGGTACGAAGGTTACAGAACAAATAGGGGACAAATTATCCACAAAGTGTTGCAAAATCCAGATGCTCATAATAAAAAAAATGCTACAGTATATAATCTCCTGTCACTGACAGGTATTTTTGAAACTACATTTAAAATGTTTTACTGCCATCTTATGCTGTTTCTCACTGCTGGTGTTCTAGTCATCCAAAAAAACTTACAGTAGCATGGCTCAAGATATGTCACTGCATTTCACATCAACAGTAATTATCAGTATTTTTTGAGCTTTGCCATACTGTGTGTACAGCATGGGATATACTGTTTCACAACCACTAGTATACCACTCATTCATGTATAAGTCACTCATCAGTTATTAAAAATTGATAAAAAGTTGCAAGTGCAGATGATGTTACTCTCGTGGACCTCATCATTAATAAAGACTAGTTAATGCACAAGAGACAAGGAACTCACTTTACAATGTACAGTAGGGTGCTGTCATCACCTTTAGACATAATTATCTTTGAGTAGATTCCTTGTGCTCATTTATGCCTGAAGAATAATAAGCAGAGGAGCAGGATGACTCAACTACATACTTATTTCCTGAGGACTACCATCAGTGACCCCATCAACCAGAAAAAGAATCATAATTTTGTCTGCTGCTAGAACAGCAAGAAGAAGCTGAATACCTGGCAGTATTGCCCCAGTTTAAATCACTAGAACGCAGGGTTGGACTGAAATGCATTGTAAGTTGTTTACACTCCCAAGCATGTTGTTTGCTGTCATTACCTGCCAGTAAGGACCTGTGTAACTCCAGATAACATGAGGATGAGATAAGAAAGACTGCCACTAACATTTCACATATAGACAACCATCTGCTGCAAAAACTCCCCAGAGGAAACATGTGCATTGGAGGAAATTTTCTCAAAACTGAAGCAGCTTCATTGCAAGTGCTGGCAACTTTTCTACCCAATTCCCCGAAGACTGAATTTCTCTTCACCATCTCACAGAGCCATCTGGAAACAGCTAGTAGCTACATAACTTATAAGTGCACATAAATCTTGCCCCCTTGCACTGTGCTGTGTACAGGGTTCTGTATGTGCCTTGTGAACTGCAAATGTAGAGTATGTTAACATATAGTCCTTTATAGTCTGTTATGCTGTAACTGGAAAACAAGAAGAGCTTGACAAAAAGCACAAATTAGAAAAGTTAAACACAGTCAATTCACTATGCTGCATGTTTGTCAGTGAATTGTGTGACAGCTGCACTAGTGTTTGAGTTTGTCTCGCTGCCAGGTTGCCACCCACAGGTCACCTAATCTATTCAACTCTCTAAAATGGTGATCAAAAATAAAAGAAGGCAGAGTGGTTAGCCTCCTGGTGGCTTTCACAGATCTTCATGCCACGAACCTCACACTGCGATGAAGGCTAGAAATCAAAAGCACCACAGGGGTGTCCTTTAGGGAGCCTACCTGAGATGGCAATTATCGGCTGCCATTAAAATGGACCAAATCTCATCAGTACATTTTGGGAAGTGTAAACACTATAGAGTCCTAAATGTGATGCTTCAAATTTAACTTTAGCAACTACTTTTATCATCCTCATTTTATGCACACTTAGGATAATTAATTTTTGCAAATCGGGTTATCTTGTAGTCAAAATAACACCCTAAACACAGATGGTGTTTATGATAATTTCTGGAAAGGGCAAAGAGAGACATTTTCTGGTCATTTGGAAGTGCAACAAACGTTTTTGTAAATAATAAAAATCTGGATAATATGGGATAATGATTCTACTTCATTCCAAGCCACTATCCAAAAGAATTGCATCCATTTTGTTCGATCTTCACTCTATGATTTATGCCCAGTATCAGTGTTCAGTGCCAGTGCAGAAACTAGTTTAACCACTATGAAGCAAAGCAAAATGTAATGCTGTGCAGTTTCCGGGTGGTGTCTAACCCTTAAGACGTTTCCAGCCATATTGTAACTATATTCAGTTTCTTTCCCATAACCTTTCCATGCTGTATTACGTATAGCAGAAACCAAGGTAAACATAATATAGTTAAACAAATCTTTGAAGGAGCAGACCAATAAGAAGCACTAAGCACATTAATAGGGTGTCACACAAAGAATTCTTCAAACCCAGCAGTAAAACACAATGTGACAGATAGAAGAAAAAAACATTAACTGTACATGTGAGCATAAAATCAACAACCTGAGGAGGTGAGTCATTTGAAATATAAAAATAATGTAGTTTTTGTTTAGTTTTGCCAGTTTTATAACTAAATATGAATGAGGTCATATTACAGATGACCTAACTCAGCTTTTATCATCGGATCATTTCAGGATCAAGTCAGGGTCTGAGCACTGTCAGGTACAATTGTGTCTGAACAATCTAACAAATCAAACCCCATTTGTGAACACCATTGTGGATACATTCATCAATATAAAAATCATGCTGTACAGGAAAAAGTTGTTCAACCCACAGTTCACTTAACGATCCAGAAGAGCTCTTAAGGTTTCAAACATACAGTGACATTTTAGGGTATTGTGCATCACGGAATGGAATATTTCACTCAGCATTTGAGAACTAATCACTCATCACATCAGTACTGAATTATGTAACTCATATCGTGATAGACTGTACATACTGCATGTTCTACATTTAGTCAAAGTTTTACAAAGAATTATAGTAAATGGTGACAACAGAGACGCAGTGCAAGAAAAAAAATGTGATGCCTATTATTTAAATAAGCAGTAGCCATTTTGTAGCTGAAAATAGTGTGTATTTCATGCCAGTTGCATATTTCCATACATAGAATGTTAGTATAAATGACCTACTGCCTTGTAGCATAAAGTCTTTGATAGAGCAGGTATTTTCGATCAACAGCTCCCTCCAGCCAAGTAACTACATCCATATGAATTTGATCATATATATCCAGTGTAAAATTTGACATTTACTCTGGTTGAGGTGTGTAGCATGTCCAACTTTCATCCAGGAGAATTCTGGTCAGACCTGGAAACATTTCAAACAACCATGGCCATTCTTTATCCTACCAGGTTTTACTTACCAATAACACAGTCTTTTCCTGATTTTTACCATACACTGTGGTAGTTGTTGATAACGTAGAAAGTAAGAATTTCCAAAACATTAGCAGTCAACACAATCTAGGGGTTTGCTTAACTGCAGTATTAACATTCTTTTAGTTTCTTCCCTCTTATCCTCTTTTGATTACCTTGGTAATGCACCCTCAACTCAAAATGACAGTGTAGACATACCAATTAGAACAGATAGGTAGATAGATAGTTCAAGGCTTTGGTATTAGTGTAATTCATCTTTAGCTACATTTCAAAATGTTTAGCTAAAGAGGAATTACCGTTTTGTTAAAATTGTAATTAGGGTGTGTTTCAGTGTTCTGGCTGTATACAGTAACTACTACTATAGCATGCAGCATGTGAAAAGGGTCTCAGCATGATCTTTCATAACTCTTAAACACTGTTAAACTTTTCTCTTTTACTGGTGCAGCCTCACGTGGTATTACAATGACACAACTCTTTAGATGTTTTCTGTAGAAGCTATAAAAATTGAAATGCATCACTTTTTATGTGTAATCTATCTATAACCTATGATTGTGCAAGTGTCCAGAGTTACACAATTATCAGCTTTACAATTGGCATTTTGTCCTGTTATCATGTTTACAACAATGATACTGTCAAATGTGTTTTAGGAAATTAAAAAAACATCCCCTACTTTTAGAGTTGGTCAATACCCTGCCGCACTGACAGCATTCAGTAACACAATGTCCTGACACTTATTTGCACTAGGCTTATTAAAAATCAAGCAGGATAAGACATGTGTGGCTCATAATATGACAGATTTTGATTGGCACTGTCAAATACTGTCACAATGGAACAAAAACAGTCAGACAGGTTGAAATGTCAGACCTGACAAATTCATGAATTTCTTTTTCCATGTTTAGTTCATATTGTGTGTGTGTGTGTGTGTGTGTGTGTGTGTGTGTGTGTGTGTGTGTGTGTATGCGCACATCTGTGTGTAGCTTTGCTTTCTTCCTTGAATTGGAAGGAGGAGGAGACTGATGAGCCATATTCTCAGTAGGGATGGAATGCTCTGCTACACCTGTATTACACATTAACTTCCCAAACATGCTATGGTATCACAGACAATCCTGTGTAAAGCTAAGTATATACTGCCTAAGGATTACCAGGTTTAAGGGAGGATTTATCTGGAAGTTCCTGGGACAAATTCCAGGGTGGGAAGTCGCACACGTCTCCGACACAGCAACATTAGTGGTTAGAGAAGATTCAGTGGATTACAGAGTTTTTGTTGTCGCTCCTCTGCCACTGTATTATGCAGGAGACAAACTGAGCACACTTTGATGGGTTCAGGGATGACGCATGTTTCTTCCACACCACCAGCTCTGTAACATTTAAAAACCCAACACAAGCATTGAAACATTCAATAAGGTGCAGTGAAGCAAAGCCTCTCTAACACAATTACTGACTTCACTAAGTCTGTTGGAGGGAAAGTGAAACACCATTTTATTGCCGTGAGGACAGAGAGCAGACACAAAGCCCCACCTGAGACATCCACCTCCTCAATTACCCACTGCTGATTCTACAAAGCTTTAGCCATTCGAGACCTCATTTGACTTTAATACAGCGGCCACTAGAGAGACATTGCCATTAATCAAATAGAAGAGGAAACGAGTGTGCAGCCACCCAGGAAAGCAACGAAATTCATTGAAATGGCTGCTAAAGTATCTCTCCTGATCCTGCCTGTGAGAACAAGTGACCCAGTATCCATCATTCCTCAGATGAAGCACATACTGCCTCAAAAGGCAACACTGCTGTGTCTTTCAAGGTAGCAGAGCTGTAGTTTATAGCAGGGCTCATTTGTACCTTGAAATAAAAGCAGTTAGAGACATATGTGGTAATCAGAGACAGTGCAATTTGACTGATGTGCCGTATTATTGAGTTTGTAGTTAATATTTCATTTCTCTCTAAAGGCCTTTCATCTACCAATGCAGAAGCTTTCAAAGCAAATATTTGGAAGCATAATTTGAGAAAAAGAAAACAGATGAGGGAAAAGCGTAATGAAAAGAAGTCAGTATTCAAAGAGGGGCACATTTAAAAACCTTAACACATTTCCTTACATGAGTTTCATGGGACTCTTTTCTCTTTCTCCTGCTTTGTTTACACCCACAAAAACAGAATGTGAAATAGGGGTAAAACTGTTTATCCACCTCTCGCTGTTGGGGACCAAATGACACCTTAGGCAATTAGCATCGTAACAATGGCAGCCAATCTCTATAACGCTTTGTTTGCTATCAACGCTGCTGAGTCCTCTAATTCGTTTTGGAGGAAAAATCGATGCTGTTTGCCAAAATAGCTATCTCCAAATGTTCTAACAAGCTGGGCTTAGTGCAGTAGAGGTGTGTTCTCTGGATTCCCATCAGTCTACCGATTTCCAACCAGATGACTGCAAGGTTGAGGTGTACCCTGATAAAACAGCTAATCCTCTGCAGCATGAATTTGTTAATTTAGTGCAAGAAACTGCATCTGTCAAGTTGATTGATAACACCAATTGAATCCACAATGACAGAAAAATTGTTTTCCAAACAGATGGCACAGCTTGGAGAGAGTGAGCCATGATCAATTGCTGCCTGCAGGAAGAGGAAATGGAGTTTTGCTCAGAGATATTAGACACAAGGGTATCAATACTGGATGAGCTCTTATCCAGGAAAAAAAAAGCAGTGGTGCAGAAAAAAATCTGTTAACCATTTGCTGTGAATAGGTGTGCTGGGGTTACCTAACCTGTGTCAGGATCTTGCTCACAAGAAGAAAGAAAAAATTTCAAAAGTCTTTGAATGAGATAGCTATGCTGGCACAGCAGGGGTGGCAATGCAGGGTCACACAACAAAAAAGCTTAAATCTGGCCCAACTTTTATCATTGTGTATCATCTAGTGCTGCAATCACTGAAATTCAAGGAAGATATAATAACTGTCATGATAACTTTGCTTGTTTGATTGACTGTGTGTTCGTGTCTGACCTTAAGATCTTAAGCTTGATTTATAGTTGCATCGATAATACGTCATAGGTCTCACGTAGGAACTGTGTCGCTGCAGACCCTTTACACAGACCCCTACACCGTAGCCTGACATGCACCTCCCCAGAAATGTAGCATCCGTCAATCAAGCTGTAGACTCTGTTGGTCAAATCACATGGAATAATTTGGACCTTCACAAACAGAGGCAGTCACTCACACTTGACTGAACTTGACTGTAGTACATATAGCACATTGAGGACTAAAGAAATTAAATACTAATTTGTCAACTTGAATTTCTAATGATATAACGTACAAAATCATATACATGCTGTACTACAAAGATGAGACTTGTAAGGCTTTGTTATTAATTGAGAGTAACACATATTGTTCTCTCTTGTTATTGGTGTTAATGGATTTAAATGAGATTAAAGTGAATTCTGCATTGAACAAAATTAATAAATCTCTAGGGCATGAAAACAAACTGAACTAAGCAGCCAGACAGAAAATGTTTATCTTTCCAGATCAAATGATGTGTTCTTTCCCTCATCCTTTTACTTCATCTGTTTCCCACAATAAATTTGTATTACCTGTGGTTGTGGGTTTTTTGTTTTATCCAATATTCCCATGAAACAAAGGACCCCCACAAAGCTACTAAAATGCTGAAACCTACACAATAAGACCTGTCAGTCACATTTATCTCTTGTAAATAAAAAAATAAATCTGACATGAATAATGTGTTTAATATGTTTGAAAGAAGCTTTAGTTTAATATAGGCTCATTTTTTATTCTGGTGATACTGTATATGACAAAGTGAATATTAAATTGCCTAATAACCAATACGCTAACATATGCAGGAAGGTAACAGGTTGCTCTGAAATATGAAATGGGTTTTGGGCTTTGGGCATTAACCAGCATGTGATTCACAGTAATTTTAAGTTTTTGGCTTTGAACGATTCTTCAGACAAAATTTACAAAGAAGGACATAAATCATACATGAATAGACCAATATTTGAACCAGTCTGATTTTTACAAATGGGTCTGACAACATTTGTGTTGTTATAAATGTTGCACTGTACAATTAGATATAATATGTTTCTAAACAGAGAAAGTAAATGAGGAAATTAAAACAGGAATTGCTTTGGGTACTTTATTATATGACAATATTGACTTTTACATTGAAAAAATGTAGCCTCTGGCAATGTAACACTTATAAAGCGAGGCTGACACCATGAGAAAACCAAAAAAAAAGCAGTAATTTTAACTGCTGGGTTACAATGTTTCAGAGTAAAATAAAATGCTCACTTTGCTACATTTGTGCACTTTTGTTAATATGTACTAAAGCCAAATGGATGCTGTGAAAAATTGAACTGAACAGCTTATGTTCTGTGCCTCACCATGCTTCTTTTACAGCAGCGACAGTGGCTGGGGCTTTGTTAACAGGCAGCATCAACATAATGAAGACGTATTTTTGAAAAATGTCTTCTTTTAAAACCACCAAATGAATGGCCTCCACAACACATTGTTCAAACCACTTCTCTTTGACTTCACCCTTTGCTATCAGAGAGGTCCTGCAGGGCAACCCCCCTCTCTTGTAAGCACATTTCCATGGAGCTCAGCACCCCTGAACCATCTGTTTCACCTCACCTAGCTCCTCAAACACGAGCTGCTCTGGGCACTACAGCCGTCACTTTGCATCACAGCATCACAGCCTTCCATGTCAGCTGTAAAGCAGGAACTAGAAGGGGCACCGGAAAATGTTTCTTCTTGCCTTCCTTCCATTTTTCTCTTTATCCTGGTGACACTGCTCTGTTTTCAATTCAGAGATTAAAAGGCCCCTACCTAATTTAAGAAACACAATCAGAAACAAGTAGAAATTTCAACAATGATGAGAATCTTTGTTCAGTCTTGCCAGTGATTATCCCAGATAATAGTCATGCTGCTGTTTGACAAAAGAGAGCTGACAACCCCGTGGCCCCCACTGTTCTCTAAGCCTCCATGAGTTGCTATTGTTGAGCCTGTCAAACATCCCATTGTCACATGGAACAAATTGACGTTTACTATGATAACAGTGGCCCGTTTACCACTAAATGTTTTTAACAATGGCTCTAGTTATTTCAGACAAAAAGCAGGATGATCATTTCCTGCCAGTGACCATTGCTGACAACTTACAACTGCCAGTGACAGATTTAATCAGCCGTAGCTAGTTTAGTAATTTTACAAATGTTAGTCCCACAAATGTTAGTCTAACATTTCTAGCTGACTCATTTAGAACATGAAAACCAGTATGTAAATAGTTTTCAGTAATACTTTTATCAGATTTAACGAATGTCTATACAGTATACTGTATATGATATATGATTTACAACTATTAAACATAGTGGACTAAAACAGAAATTCACAAGTTATATATAGTGATTTTATCTGAAAATGTTTTTGTTTTTGTGTTTTTTTAAAACCTTTTGATTCATCTTCCTAACATGCCATCCTATTTTGAGCACGTACCTTATTCTGGGCACCCCAATAAAAAACTTCTACATACACTCCTGCGCCACACAGTTAACTTCTTACAGATTCCATTACATTTGTACAGGTTGAGTCACAGGCTTTAGTCTGGTAGGCTGAGGAGATCTGACTTGCTACAAATTCTTTCATGGATTTTACTCTGTGACCCAGAAGAGGCAGCTGCAGACCCATAAAAAACACCAGCTTCCCATTAGCCAAGACCTTAAAGAGAGACAGAGCATGGGGAACAGAAGAGGTTAGGTACTGATGTGGAAAAGGAGCCCTAAAGTAGTAATTACAGTCTTGGTCATTAGTCTTTTCTGACCGTTGAAACCCTCCAAAGAAATGAGGTTTATACCAAATATTTACTGTATGATCACTGTCGTGAAGGAAACCTACTTCTGCAGTGGATTGTTCCCCGAACAGACTCTTGTGTCAGGAACCCAGGCCACCAATGAATAGTACTGCAGCAAAGCACTGGCATTATAGATCTAGTGGTAGGGTTTCTATCACAAGAGCTAGACAAGTCTATGTCTGTGTCTCTGTGTGTGAGATGGTGGGCAAAGGTGAGAGAATGAAAGATACATGACAGAATAAAACTGAAGAGGATAGGTGAGTAGCAGATTGCGTTAGAAGCTATGAATAGCTTCTCAGTGAATGAGCTGAGGCACACAGATCTAATGTATTTGTATAATGTGAGTTTGTGCGTGTGTGCGTGCGTGCATATGTGCATGGTACCAGCCAGAAGTCTCTTTGTGGTAGTGATGCCACTGAAGAGACTTGATCTATCACTTAGTGTTAGAGAAAGAAAAGTAGCAGAGAGGGAGGCGGTATGACAGATTTATCAGTCCACTGTTCCAGACCTCCATTAGCTCACCGTGCCAGAGTAGGAAAACACAGATGCTTGTGTGTGCGTTTATGTCTTTAGACAAATTGGGGGATGAATCCTCACTAGTGGGATAGTATTATCCACACACTGGTTCTCACATTATTTTCTAATCCTCCTTTCATCCCTTCCTTCATAATATAAATGAACTACCACTACTACCACATATTTAACCTGAACAATGTTGTCTTCACTTTCTGTTGACATTGAAGTTGATGTAGGTCTTACCTACTTAAGCTCTTTTCCAAGGCTGAAGGATTACAAACTTAAAGAGTGGTATTCATTTAACTGTGTTGGTATAATCAACACAATTTGGTACATTTATGATGGTTTTCTGCCACCGTCTTTCACAGATGAAGTTTGGTATCCACAATAGCTAAATAACACCACTACAAGCACTTGTTTCTCCAAACGAAGGAATTTTGTTTAGAAGAAACTTAAGTTGCACAAACTATTAGTAAAGTCTTTGCTAAGTTTGCACATAAAAGTCCTGAAAGGTCAAAACAGTATTTGCTTTTTACTCTGTGATTTTCCATAATCACTTACAGTAAACTAGATCCTGTCGCTATGGAAACACAAGCCTCAAAGTATTTGACTAGCAAAAAGTCAAAAAGATGTGTGAGCTATCTGCACTTTTAAACTTTACCTGCACGTGTTACATGCAGCATAGTTCAACCACAAAGGCAGCCAATAATGTAAAATCCAGGGCTCACAAAGCTGAAAACTCAATTTTCATAACCAGAACAAAATGTCACTTTTTCCACAGGAGACAAAAATATATGGGAGCCTTATCACACAAAAATGTCACCCAAAGAAGATGCCAAATGGACCTGTTACAGCAGCCTTTTTCTCATTTATTTTTTTTTTATTGCGTCTGTGTTCATGTGCATCTGCATATCCTAGATAGGTGATGATGAGGCAAAGGGGTGCAGGGCACACTCAAAGCCTGGGTTACAAATAGCTGCTAGCATACCAACAAAAAGATAAGTGTAGTGTCATGACAGGTGAGCTGGTTGTGTGTGTGTGTGTGTGTGTGTGTGTGTGTGTGTGTTGTGGGGGGGTAAAAAGATCAGAAACAGAATTTGGAAATAAATTAGCATTAAGACATAGTCAGATAGACACGCCTGGCCTGCAGAGAGAATCATTTTCTTCGAATTTCAAACCTGCTGCAGAAGTCCAAACAGATAAGGCAGATGAAAACCCTGCTCCCCAACACTTATCACTGAGGTGCTCTTGAGCAGTACACTTAGGTCCCAACCTCCCTGCAGGACACAGTAGCTAACTGTTAAAGTGTGTGATTTAGATGGGTGCCTCAAAGCTGTCACTATCCTTTACTGCATCTGTATGAATAATTAAGCGTTTTTTGCTGACATAGACAATATCCTCCACAGTCAGGAAAAAAATCACTGGCCAAGAACTCACAGCTTCTACTGTAGGTCTAAACCGAATGTTACAGTACAGTCTGCAGTGTGCCCTCCAAGAATGCATAAATCAATTGGGTTAAGCTGGGAAGAAAGCCAGAAGAATATGTTATTGTGGCTGGAGTAAGAGGATCTCAAGCTCAGGCTTTAAGTCAAAATTAGGTCTGAGAAGTTGAGATGGCAGAGATGAGATGATCCATCCGTGCTGCAAAATAAAAAAAACACTCTCCATGCTTTTTAACAAGTGCAGTCATTGAAAACGATTACATCTGTCTCTTATAAACATTAGCACTTAGAAATTTTTTAATTTATCTGTTCTCTCCTGTGACCACATGAGCTCAAACACATTGCCAACACGCTCAGCAACACAAGACTGGAGGACCAAAACATGGCTGAAGGCCATGTTTGCATCCTCCACTCCCAGTGTGGCTTCTCAGCAGCTCAGGATGTGTCAGTTTTCACAACTATCTAAACATTCAAATTGAGCATTCAAAACATTTCCAAGAACTCTAGTTTTGCAATGTCATAGGAGAAGGTGTGGCTGTAAAAAGCTTCCAGACAACTGCAGATAGAATAATACATGTTAAAGGCATTTAACCTTCTTGCGCCCACCCTGCCATTGTGGCATTCACAGCCCTGAACTCAATCATAGCCATGGGTCTGTGAAGCAAAGGTTAGATTGGCCTGTCTTCTTAGAAATACCTTCAATTTTCATGCAGTACAAGCGCTCAGATGCTATACTTTAGCATCTACAAAAATACCTCAGTCTCTATCACTACTGTCCAGCTGCAGATGTCTAGACATCAGAACAAGCACTTTAAAGTGGTACCCTTTTTTTTTTTCATATTGAATGTGCTGAGGCGCAGACCCTGAAGACCAACAAATGTTCAAACACTAATGGCTTGAACTAAGCATTACATCTAACACAGTCAGGTAGGTTTATTTTAGTCTTCTTTACGTTTGGTCCAATTTGGGAGTCGAATAAATGAATAATAGCTATTTTATTTCCTTCAATATGACACATATGCCACAACCAGTGGAGTCAACAACAAACTTCTGGCCAAACCAAAAGGTGACAGAAGGTCCTTTGTGGTGTTCAGTATGGTTGAGTTTCATTGAAAGAAATAATTCAAATAAAAACGACAAAAAGATCTACCAGGACAATGCTTTTGGAAAGAAATGTTGCTGTTAAGGTTTCTAAAAGGTCACTGTGCTCCATAAAGCACCATAAACATACCTCAGCTTCATTAGACTCTATGGCATCAGGGTTGTGGCCTGGAAAACCAATCGAAATTCACATTTTTTTTTTTTTTTTTTTACAAACGGACCATATAAATGAAACAGAGGAAATCTGTTTTATACATGTCCTATAATCTCTGACACTGCAGAGCTGAGCTTACTGTAAATGTTCAACATATACACAAAGGGCGACAGCCATATTCTCCTCTCAAAATTTATGATTGAAAAATATTGTCATTTTATCCAGGAGCACGTGGGATCAGTATAAGACAGGAAGGCAGTGGTGTCAAGCTTGGTTTGTTATCGTACCCTGCTGTATACAAATAAGTTCCCTCCATTTCCCTACTCTGCCTTGACATTCAGGGAATATCAAAATGGTTGTGGATGATAAACAACACTTAAACACATCTTCTCCTCCTCACCCCCTTTACTACATCTGTCTGATGTCTTCAACCTTCCCCTGCCTCTCCTTTTCTTCATTGTCAGACTAAATTATCTTAATTGCATCTCCTTGTCCTCCACAGTCCCTAACAACATGGTATCCACCATCAGAGAATGTAAAACTGTAACCATTGTAAACTGACAGCAGTGGATTAGGACAAGCAAACATGCCGTCTGAATGTCAGTGATGCAGTGAGGGAAAATTCAGGTGAATGACAAGCTACTAGCTACTTGTCTGCCATCACTGTTACCCTGAGTGAGACATTTAATCCCCATCTGCTGCAGTGGAGCGGCTCTGTAGGCATTGGTTGGAAAGTGTGGTGTTTATGGTTAGCTGTGGGAGGCTTGTTAATGCCTTAAAAGAGTGATAGAGAATGTGCATGTACACAGCACTCAAACTACCTTGAATATATAAAGAAAATCCAACATATTTCTCTCGGTTTTAATTGGTCCACCCAAGGGTGCTTCAATTTTTATAACACTTAAGGTGTCTTTCTCGGGGTTTGAGGATGCCACTCAAGCTTGGCTAAGCATCAAAGGTTACGTATGCGTATTGTTACTTTTCAACCATGTGATGATTGTGAGTGGTGCTTTTGTCTTTATGACTACTGTATATGAAGTACTGTAGTTTAAAGTAGGCCCTGGCAATTTTAGAGAAACAATGCTGAAGGACTTTAAAATGAGCAATAAGTTAAACACATTAAGGACTTTACTTTTTTCAAATGTTGAGCAAGCATCAATGCCTGTTAAAACAAAATTAAAGAAAGTGGAGGCTTGTCATCAACACAGACTGGACCATTTTATTTGGAGTGTTACTGTAAAACCATCCATAACTCTTCACAATTTCAAAAACATTAAATATACACAGGAACTGAGAACTTCTACTTTTCTGACAGATTTTGGAAAATGTGAGTAAAATTTTGCTGCTGGCACATTGAAAGTTAAGAGACCAGTCAACAAAGTTGTATCGTTTTTCAGGTTTTTGTATGTGGACCCAAAAGTAACAGAGGGATGTATGATGAAGGGGAAGCTTTAATATTAAAACAAAACAAGAAGTGAAGAATAACAAGGGACTAGACTTACAGACAGCAGTACAGAAACACAACCCACTACACGAACCAAGAAACTAAGTTAAATTACATAGAACATCAAAAAAGGAATAAACTAGAAATAACTTCAACTAAGAGGCTGAAGGTGGACCTTAAAAGACACAGTGATTATGAGGGACACAAAACCAAAACTTAGATGGGAATAAACTGACAATAAGCAACAACAAAAAAAAAAGTACAGACCAGACATAAAACACTTGCTCTAACAAAGCAGGTGGGGAAGCGAAACACAACAACAACCCGGGTTGTATTTAACCAACTACAAGGACAGTGTGACAGAGCTACAAATAAAGACGACAAAACAGTGACCAAACCTCAGACCAAGAACTTGATAACAGACGTCCATAGGAACAAGAGTCAGGGATTCCAAAAACCCACAAGACTGGTAAACTCAAAAACAGAGTGCAACATGAGTGACCAAATGAATGATGCAACATGGAACCAAAGGGAGCACTGGGTTTTAAACTGCAGGGGAACAGGTGAAAACAATTGACTTTTGACGAGTGGTGAAGCTGTCGAAATTAACTGGGGGACAGGAAGTGGAGAAAAGGAGGTACAAAATAAAAGTCTAGGGCGGGAAGTGAGTGTGATGGTCAGATCATGACATCGATACCTCTGAGTTTGAACAAAATGGATTGTTATTAGTTTTGTAAAGGTAACATTTGTAACAATTCTGTTATAGTGGATTACATCAGAAGTTTTGAAAAAACTCTACTAATGACCCAACTGCCTAGAGCAATGCCACAATAACACTGAGTGTATAGAAAAATAAATTATAAATTAGAAAAGTACTGTAAGTAAATTATGTTTTACGTTTTTTTAATGGATCAACTGTAGCAAGACTAAATTGAGCAGGGAAAATAGCTGGTAATCAAACTGTTTGCTTTCAGATCTTTTCTCCACCCTATCAGCAAACCTGCAATTGACTAGCACATTTTGTGCAATGACAGGCTTTTTTACTGCAAGCACAGCAACAACTTAAGGATCCTTTGTACAATCAATTGCTCACTTGTATAAACATTGTGTTTGGGGTAATACTAGAACAGTAAAGCAGCAGCATGTTAAATTAGCTACACAAGGTGCACTTCTTATGTTAACATACAGTAATAGGTCAAATCTATCTCTCAGTGAGGCACTGTTGGCTCTTGGTGCAGGAAAATGATTTTGTCTTTCCCTCTGAAACACAAACACACACACTAGGCTTACTGACCAGCCTTTCAGCAACCTATTAAAGTAATTATGGTGCACAGAGGAGAAAAAACGTTGTGTATTTCTCTGTCAGAGAAGATTCATACCGGAGATTGGCTCATCATTGCAGTCAAAAATGCCATGGGCCCATGTTCATAAAATATAAACACAACACAGACACGCACACATGCACACACACACACACACACAAAGTACAAAGCAGTCACATTTTCTCAAAACAACAAACATAAGACACAACACAGCAAGTTTTTAGAGCAGCCATTTCCCATTTGGTGCTATAGTGATAGTGAGGTGGACATTTTCACAGCTTATTCTGTTTTTTAAAAAGCCTCTTTTACATGTGGGAATTGTCCTGTGCATGTTGTTTGTTTTTATGCCATACATGTGACCTTGGATTTACAAACAACTATTGGAAATTATCTAATACATACTGCACAAGGCAATGCATCAATAGTACAATTTACATGTATCTAATTCATACTTTGATTATGTTTCACACAATAAAGAGTAAAGTAAGTAAATCACACAGCTGTTTGGATATTTTGCTATGAAAATATACACTTATCACCTATACATTTAATACCATCTGAGGTTTTCAATGTAGTGGTGGGCAGGGATACATATAGAGTCTCATAGCTTGCTGTGTATGTAACAACCACAAGTAGGTAATGTTCTGGCTGGTTCACTGCCAGTGGACAGGTAGTTGTGAAAGTTGTCTTACAATAGCGTTTTAGTCTGTGCAGTATGTGTTCTGAAGTGTCTCCTTCATCAAAATATGTCATTTAGTTTGGCTGCCTTAATCAAAAGTAGCATGATTTGTTATGTATAACTGTATAACAGCAGATATCAGAGTAACTCTGAGCATGGCCGTATACAAGGTGTTGTGCTTTCATATACAGTATGCATATTGTGTACTTATATTCTGTTATATACATCAAATTAATCCCTTTGGTGCCCGTGTTTGTAAGGCTCTGTGTTGGGTGTTTCCTGTGTGCTTGAGTGGCCCAAAAGGGAATAGATTAATTATGAGAGAAAGTTCATCATTTTGTGTCGAATAAAATAGAAAACTGAAAATAACAACGGCACTTTGTATGGAGGCCTGTGCTGTCATCCTGACTTTACTGTCAAAAAAAGCCACGAAGTCACATCAAGATATTGTTTTTGTTTCATCCATGTGCAGGAGCATATTCACAGTTTTTATTGTATATGCGTATGTCCCGTGTTTAAATACCCCAACCAATGTTTAATGCAGGCCTGAGCAATTCATTATATCCAAATCAATATTGCAGTATAACAGAATGTGTTTTTCAAACTGTAAGGCTGCAATTTGAGCCTTGGCTACGATTTGTGATTTGAAAGACAATCTGACTGCTTTCTACTTTGTGTGTGTGTGTGTGTGTGTGTGTGTGTGTGTGTGTGTGTGTGTGTGTGTGTGTGTGTGTGTGTGTGTGTGTGTGTGTGTGTGTGTGCATGGCCTACATGAAATAGCAGTTGATATGATGACTGTGTCCTATTCAGTGTTGGGTTGGTCTTTTTATCATATTTTATAGCTTCTTTGCAGTTAGTCATACTGAAATAAAGGAAGCAAACAATTAAACTGCAATCACAATGTTGCTCTGAAGAACTGCAATTCAATTATGTTCTCTTATCATTCAGCCGTAGTTTATTGGATCCATGTTAGACATTTCCACTGCATGCTGTTTACTGTCTTCTACTTCTTCATTTTATCTTGCTTCTTTTCTGCTATTTCCCAGAGAGGTGTGTTATGTATAATAAGAAAACCTATTATGGGTTCTTTTTTGTTATGGGTTGTTCAGTGCATGTGCCTCAAACAAAACACACAACCACTCTCTGAATGGTCATTGATGTCACCTTTATTCTTGCTCCTTTTACCTTGAAGAGCTTTTTTTCATAATGAAAGCCACTATGGCTCCTGCCTAATTAAACAAGCACCAATTTCAGGAAGATTAAAGCCATTACAATTAGCCATCAAAAAAGAGACAAGAAGAGACAAGACAAAAAGACCAAAATACACAATTATGCATTAATTTAACCGTTCAGATTTATAAAAAGTGTTTTTCTCTGAATGACTGTTTTATCAAATGCTCTGCTTATAAATCAGATTATTAGTGTATTCTTTAGTGTTGTAACTTAATTTATATTTTTATTTCTCATAAAATGTATTAATTATGGTGGATAGGTCAATCCCAGAAAAATAATTCCTAATGCTACTCAAGACCTATAAACAATTTCAAGATTTATTCAGTTTCTTGTTTTGTGTGTGCAGGTGAAAATTGAAGCAGATGACTGGATGAGACAGTCATAAAAAACAACCAAATGTTCTAAAACTCTCAACTATTGGCTCAGCACAACTTAGACAAATGTCTTGACATTTCAAAGCAATGGAATACGACTCCCTCTTCATTACCAGAGAAACATGAAAACAAACTCCCCTGGATAACATAGCTACCAGGGTAATGCATCACTGCATTGCTTGTGTGTCTGAGTGTGTGTGTGTGTTTGAGAGAGAAAGAGGGGGCCCTCAGTGTGATTCTTCCTGCCTCTCTCCCCAGACAGGATAAAACGAAGGCTCTGCACATCCTTTCCAAAGGTAAAGTCCTGAATTGTGGTTATTATCTAACAGTGTTTGTAAAAAGGAGAATGTATCTAGTCATTCTAAGCAAGCATCTACCCTAAGTCACCATGAAACCAAATAGCAGGAACACACACAAATAAGAATGAGCAGTACTGGCCTGAAGATTAGAGAAGCAAACTTACTGTACAGTATGGCCATGAAGGTTGCTTGTTCAATACCTGGACTGGCAGAGAAAAGATCTGGGTGGGGCAAGTGAAAATGTAATGCCAATCATTACCACTCCCCTTTGCCAAGGCTTTGAAACACAAGAGCTCGAGAGGGGCCGCTCAGTGGTCATAGATAAGATGCTGGTTGTGCTGGGCGGCTTTTAGATGTCATTATGTGTAACTGTGTGAATCTGATCAGGGCCTTCCTCAGAAAGAGAGGAATCACTGAGCAAATAAAAGTATATAAAAATGTTTGCTGGTTTTCGCAAAGGATGACACCCTCAATGCAACTTAGCTGAACTTTTTAAAATGTGCGCTGCAGAAGTTTTCGCCATGAGAAAAGCTTTATTTTTTGCCCTTTAAAGAAAGATGAAAGGCTGTCACAAGAATAAAATTTGGCAAGCAGTTGTGTTATCTCACAGCTGCAGAGTGTCTTAAATTAAAAATAAACAATCTGGCAAGAGCTTTTTTTCTTTTTCTAATCAAGCCAGTTCAGAAGAAAAGGTTTGATATCAAACTTGTAATGACATTATTAAGGTCTATGCCATCAGTGTAGAGACTTTGGGAACACTTATATTTGCATTGCTAAAGTCCCCTGAAGTAAGTAACATCAGTAGTCCATGCACTGTGGGGAAAACACATACAGAGAGACTCTGAAAATCTTTTGCAATAGTTTTGTAACTGTGTCATCATCAGGGTTGTGCTTTGGGGAGAGCCAGACTTCTTTTGACTACTGTAGGTTTTTATAATAACATACATTACAGAAGCATTAGGAGGTGCACACTGGTTCCTCTGCACGCTTTGGTGCACCACAGTCACCTAAACACTTTCTTTGGCCACACACGGCTGTAAAAGTGAAGAAAGGATCAATCTTATGCATAACATATTTTCACTATGTGCTTTTTCTTATGTAACTGGCATTATTATATGTTAAATAGCCTAGTTAATAAACAAATATTTAATTTTCTTAATCAATGGGTCAGTGGCTAAACGAGTTACAAAGAGGTCACACTCTGTGCTTCTAAATCAGCTCATGACAGTTTACAGTTGTGGTCATGGTCATGGCAATAATGAATATCTCCCTCTTAATGTTCTTCAAGGTAACATATTCATACCTAATGCCAGCAAATCTCATTGAATGCCACAGTTAAATGGCTTCACCTGACTTGCACAATAGCCCAGAAGACTGATGATGAAGGATGATTGATGCATAAAGAGAGATTACAGGATGCCCCATTAAGGTGACATTTTTCTCAGCCAATGC
The DNA here is from genome assembly GCF_033026475.1 of Channa argus. Classification (NCBI taxonomy): domain Eukaryota; kingdom Metazoa; phylum Chordata; class Actinopteri; order Anabantiformes; family Channidae; genus Channa; species Channa argus. Next base: position 11,374,227 of record NC_090201.1, on the reverse strand, counting down.
GAGAGCACAAGCTGAGGAGACGAGCAGTAATTTGGGTAATTTTGCACCAAGCTTCACCCTTTTCTTTAGTTCTTTAATGACAATAATTATCTGTGGAAAACACTGTAGGATGTGTTGTCTCCCCCTCCTTCCTCTCCTCTTTGTCTGATTAATATCTTTTCCTCTCCTTTCTTACTAAATTACCCTTGTGTCTCTTCTTCATCCTCCTCCTTATCCTCCCGTTATTTCACTCAGACTCTCTGGGCCTAACTTGGTGTCTTTCAGTGGTCTTTTGATCATACTTTACCAAACAAATTTACTACTTAAGTACAACTCTATTAATGTCTCAGTACAAACCAACCTTAAAAACTGTAATAATGAAAACTGTAATTGCATTTGGGCCAAGAGCACTCGAGTGGGTCGTTTTTTGCTATTTTGGAGCGGTTAAAAGTTGAGGTTTCACAATATAAACTAAACGCATGCAGTGTGTGGTTTGCCTCAATAGCAAGACTTTGAACATATGTGTCCTTAAATATCAAAGTTTTAAATGTGAGAACCACTCACATTTATAACATGACTGTAGAATAGTATATATATATATATATATATATATATAATGATATATATTATACCATAGCACCATGTTTGGTATCATATGAAAGTAAACTGCCTCTGCTTTCCAATCATTTCTAAGCGTATGATCAACACTACTGTTAACACTCAGAGGAAAAGCAGAGATCAATTTTCAAATTTGAGAGCCACAAATTCTACAATTCAGTTGCACGTCTTTACTAAACATCAATATTTATACAACCAAAAGTCCATTAAATCAGTGGCTTATCTCCTCTGTAACATTGATTCAACTGTTGATTTATTTCCTAATTTTTCCAGTGCACAGAGAAAATTTTTCTTGTGACTTGAGGCTGAATTTCTCAACACAGAGCTGTGTGCCCTCTGTTAGCTATTTGGTTACAGTGCAGCTAGTAAAAAATACTCAATTTGAGGGTACAAGTAAAACGTTTTTTGCAAAGTAAATTTCAAAGAGCAATTTGTTTTAGGAGAACAGTAACAGTAGATTTCTCATCAAAATACAGGAAATGTACTTGGTAGACTTAATCTCCAAAGCTTTACAAATGGCAAAAATGGAGAGGAAGCCTACTACTGCTTTGAGTAAGAATGCTGTAACATTGATGTAATTTAATATTTTGCAGCAAATGCAGTTGCAGGTCAGAAATTTTCAATTTCGTTTTCAACAGCATCTCATTTTTATAAGGCTGTCAGGTTCTCTCTAATTTAGATCTTTTACTGTTTCAATTCGGCCTGGTGATAGGGACAGGCTAACTGACTTGATTTAGTTCTCCCATGTCCCCGCATCCATAGAGACCCAGGTTACTCATTTTGGGCTTACAGTTGTGGAGTTACAGTATTACTGATTAAATTCAAGGGCATTTTGGGGGCAGAATTTTATATTAAAAAAACCCTAGGGCTTAACTATGCTCTTGACACACCATGGTGTTCCTCAATCCCATTTGGAGTCAGGGGGTTTAAGGCACTGAGAAAATTGAGTGAAACTCTTACTCACCCCAGTGGTTTTTCCAGTCGACTGGCTGGTGATCCAACAATCTCCCCAAGAGTACAGAACGCCTGTCCCAAAAAGTCCTGAGTGGAGGGAAAGCATGGAGGACAGGTTGGCGTACATGGAGTAGAGACAACAAATCAATCTTAGGATATTGTCAGAAACCTAATTTCAGGAGTATTGCTCACATTACAAGAATCCATGCAACTTAAATGTTTTTTGTCAATGAAGAATGTTTGCTCACAGTATGTTCCTATAATTATGCAGATCTAAGTTCAAACAAAAGTGTGCATCCACATCTTTAGCCAAAAGACACTCTGATTTCTTTAGACTGAATTTAAAAAATGCATTGTTTGTAGTGGTGGTAGCGGACGGCATTATATACTATGCTTGCAGTAAATAAATGCTGCAACGTAAAGCTCTAACAACTTAGCTGTGAGACATTGTGCTCTACATTTCATTAAAGGCACCTTAACTGTGGTCTGCTCAACAACGGAATCATATTCAGTTTAATGGTATGAAATTCAAAGCAAAATCAACTCAAATGCCACCTACATACTGTAGGTGATGGTATAACGCAGTGGATTCCAATTGAATCTTCCTGCTACATCATGACCACGCCCAACCTTGATACCAATTCAGCTCATCTTCATCCTTCTAGTCCACCTGACAGTAGATTCAAACCCAGGAGCTACTTGCTTACAGGGAAACAGAGCTAACTATCATTACATTTTCTACTTCAACATGAAAACTAAAATAGCTCAGGTCAACTAATACTTAAGGCTTAACCATGGTGCAATCAAAGCTTGAAACCAACATTTCAGAAAAGCATTGGCATAGCAAATATAGTTAATTCACACTTATTGAGGTGAGTAAATGCTGTATCTATACTACATTTATAGCAAAACATGCCTTACCATATCAACCTAAATTGACTTGCCAACAGTGATGATAAGTAAAAAATGGTGCTCTTCAATAATATGCAAATGTATATTTTAAAGTAAGGGGATTGCTTTTGTTTTGATTAAGATGACCAATATTTGTTAATGAATGGACCCACTTATTGGGCACAACCCACCAGCTGGGAACTGCTGGTTTTATAACACACAGGAGAAAATGAAAGGATTGATGAAAGCACCATAACAAGAGAAATGATTCACCACCATGTAGGGCAAGTTTTTAGTTATGTTCATGTCTTTAGACAGGACAGTGTCTCTTATTCCAGCTTTGAGACTCTCAGTTTTTAATAGGACAGACAAACATATATACAGTCTTGTTTTGTTTTAGCACAGGGAACACAGGCAAGATGTAGGCAAGTCCAAACCAAAAGTAATTAACTTTGGGCTTGGTAGACACACTAAATAATTCAACATCAGGCCAGAGTGTGTTTTATTTCAGTGACTGTCTGGTCTGCTTGATGGCCAAATTACAGTTTTTTGTTTTTTCATGTTTTAGCTGTCATGGAGCCTTTAGGGAATGTGCTGTAAGAAATACTGCTAAAAACATGTTTTCACACAATGTTTGTAATTCAGTTGAGAGTGATGGGCAATTTTCTTCTTCAGTCTTTATCAAATTTACAATAATAAAGTTCAAAAACTGTAGCGACCAGAATACGTTGTACTGTAGCTTGACCTGTCTCTTTGTTTCTTTCTGATCAGTGACACCCATCCTTGTTCTTGAGAGCAGCATCATTAATTTGAGACAGCAGCCATGCAGTGTCAGAAGTGAGAGAGATGCCAGGACCTACGTGGAGTTCTGCAGGCTTCCAGAAAGGTTGAGCAGCAGCAACAACAATAACAACAACAACAACAGAGCACATCATATACCAATAACACGAACACTATATCCAATACCTGCTCTCTAACACTGATCAATATGGTGAAATGAGAGGGAAGGGACACAATGTGCAAGTCAAAACTAAAGCTTGCAATGGCTGGTGATGAAAAAATGCAAATCCCAGTTATCCAAATACGTCAAATAATCATTGTAACTGATTATTTTCATGTAAACTTTTATCAATGCTTTTTGTCAACATAGTTTCCAGCCTTATGATTAAAAAACAACTTTTATAATAGTGAAACAAAACAATTATGTACAGTGTAATTTAATGCATTGCTTAAAATGGAAAGTAATGTGTAAAAGCATTGTTTTTTTCTAAATGATTGTACGGCAGTGCACAGTGCCTACAAAATCTAATCTTATTAAAATTCAGACAGTTAGATATGTAATTAAATATACAATATAATTATAGATATGCTATATAAATAAAAAATAGTGTATTTATAGCACAATTACAACATAGATGCTACAGGCTTAAAAACAAAGACATTAAAGTAAAAGCTGTACAGTATTTGGATGCTTCTACAATCAGGCAATAAAAAGGGTTTGCTTTATTTCATCAAGGAAAGAGCATGCAGCAGGCAACACTTAATTAAATCATAAAGATAAACATCGCCACCATTAGACCACTGATAAAAACATGGTTAGCCTAATCTCAAATTAAGTTGAAAACCTGTTTCATCAATTTTTAAAAATCCATTCATTTATTTGTTTGTTTATATATTTATTTAATTTTCTGAGCTATTCAAATCAATAATTTGAATTTTATTCAAGACTCGTCTCCTTTAATCTGTGGTCCAAGGTTAAAATAGCTATGGAACTCACATGTTTGGACAGGTCTGGGCTTTTGGAGTCAACATCATACCTAAGAAGAAAGAAAATAAAAGCAACAAAGTCACTTTATTTGCAAAACTATAGAAGAGACTCTAAATCTAAATCTAAATATGGACATTTTGACTGATATGCTCTAGGAGGAAAGATTTAAAATGAATCATGGCTCTCTGTCATCTCCAGGAGCAGACAGGACATAGTCTAACCACATTTATCTCATTTTATCTTTTCAGATGTTTTTCTTTTTAAGGACATGCTTTGACTCAAATGTCTGGGATAGAGAAAATGGAGAAAGTTATGAATAAAAAAGAAACAGCACAAACACAAGATGGATAAATACAGATAATTTCTACTTGAGATACTGTTTGCCTAAGTAAATTTAAACTTTGATCATAATAAGACGAGGGCAGATGAGTAAGATAAAGAAAACAGATGTATAAAATTGTGTAAAATTCAAAATAAGTCAAGATAAAAAAAAGAGGGCAGGGTCTTTTCAGATGTTGTTATCTGTGGGACAGCATAACTAGAGGAGACCCTTTCTCTTTTCCCATAATAATGAGGGATGGACCTGGACTGATTTGCATGTGAATATAAAGCAATTAAAGTGAAGGAAATTGAGCATATGTGATGTTCTAAGATTAAACATTTGATGACACAATAGATCCTGTAAAGCCTAGAGATAATCAGGCATAATTAGAGAGAAATAGATCTGTGTCCTGACTAAAGGCAAATTAGTAAATTTTGCTGATGGTAATTTCTAGATTGTCTGATGGCATAGCTGTAGAAGCTGAGGTAGGAGCGATTTTGCTCTAAGAAATGTTTGTTTGTGTGATTTAAATGGAAATTAATTGGATCCTTGAAAGAACTAAAAAATACTATGTGCTGAGCCAACATTTCTTGATTTGTGTATAGTTAACCACTTAATGCTTTGTGTCTACAGTATATGTTAATTCTCTCACCACAATGATTATTTTGTCTTCGGTTGTTTTTTTATTGTTTCTAGTAAATATATTTTAAAGTTAGTATTTTATACAAGAACTGTGATAATGGCTGATAATGGAGTCAGTTCTCTCTACTCTGCCCAGTCGACCCCCTCTTTGCTCTGACAGAGCTTTGCTTTGTTCTTTATGCTTCAGATAATCATAGCTATTAACTACAATAACTAAGATTGCTCCAAATCTTCCTAATGAAGGAGAAATTGTTGCTCTTTTCAGATTGGTTAGTTAGAAGCATTTTAGAAGAGTGTACAGTATCTCTGCACTGCTGCCAGTGCTGTTCTGTGATTTTTGCTCATGGCTTTGACAGCATGTTTCCACATGAAGATAAATTATGGAGCACACTTCCCCTAAAAATATTGATGCTGTCAGGAAATTCATACGTTTTCTACCCTTTGGGTTTTTGCTTTGGCTCCAAACTGCCAAGAAAAAACCAAAGCCTGACAAACCTACTCTGTCTACTTATGGTTTCTGAGTCCAGGTTTAGTCAGCGGTTTTAACGTAAGTTAGGTGTTACACTCATAAGCACAAAAAACTGTTTTGCATGTCCATAACTTAAGTAGTTGGCATTTCTTACAATAAAAAAAGACTTTAAAAAACACATTGTTATTAAGAGTTTATTAAATCCAAAAGTTTTTTTTTTATTTATTTAAGTTTAAAACCTTGTAAACCTTGTGTCCCAGGCTGACCCTCCCACTAAAAACCATTATAGATTTGCCACTGGATAAAAGGACTTCAGAGAAAACGACTCACAAGTCGAAGCGAAGGTTCTGTTTCTCCTCAAAAAAGTAGTCCAAGATGTACTTTCTTACAAAGTCAGGGTTGAGAGTGTTGTCTATCACCTCAGTTCTGCCAAACTGAAGAAGAAGAAAACAGACAGAGGTTAGGAGAGATATTGATGAATGTAAAAAGCAAGACAACAAAACCGTCTGAAAAACAAATAGAAGGGATGGCCACTTTAACTTTGTTCTCCCTTTTCTTGCTGTGAGTCCCACCTATTACATATGCATACACATACATTTCAGAGGGTTGATTAATAGAGGTGCTTTCACACGCTGCTGCTGTGCAGAGGAAGCCAAGGGTGTGTTTCCTGGTTCCTTGATCCTCACTTCTCTCCCACATTAATTACAACAGGATAACCCACTCATCCACCCCACAGAGAGAATGAGATAAAGGAAGAGATCAGGAAAATGTGTAGAGAGAGACCAAAAGAAACAACATAGGTGGACTTAAGAAGAACGCAAAGGGGGGCAGAATTGGAGGGGGTGGAGAGCTCATACAAAAAAGTAGTGGGAGTGGGAAAGGAGTGGGATGGAAGAGGAGGAGAAAGACAGTGATTAAGGCTTTCTAATTAGTGGGATTTTTGTTCCCCAAGTGCCAAGCGGAGGAAAATATGCCAGAGGAATGGCTGGCAAAGACCCAACGCTCCATGCATATACTGTAATAAAAGCTGAATAAGAGTTTCAAAGATGAGTTAGCGTACATGCATAAATGATTTAAAGCCCTTTGAAATTACCCCGTTTAATCAAACAATCCATCAAATAAAGTGTGAAAATTTTATTCCTTAGTATATTTTAATTATGATGTGATTTATATTACATATTATTTGGCACAAGCATAAATAGAATTCATTTAGATTGTATCACTGGATGAGTAAAAAGACAAAGTCAACATTTGTGGCTTGTAGCTTGCCACAGGTCTGATTTACTTACTCCTCCCCTGAAAGCGGTGCTCTCACAAGTACAATCACTTCACCCAGAGTTGGGCCAGATGTTTAGAGATGTGAAACTAAAAGTTATTATTTGACCTTTTTTTTTCAAGCTCTAGTGTTTCAATCTTTCAATCGCGATTACTCTTTAATTATCTTTAATTGTTGTAAATGGCCAAATTCATCTGTTAAAGGACACCAGGGCAAACGTTACGGCTTAAATAAACTAATAATGCTGCTCAGTGGTGCTTGAAAGATGATATTCCCTGACTGGGATAACCTGTCTTTCAAAAATGCCAAAAATTAGCAATGTTCCTTCAAGGCCACAGAACACATTATACAGTATTATTAACTATTTTCAGTCTGAGCAATGCTGATTAAGACTAGTCAGCTGAAGTTGATGTGTAATATTCGTGAATGGTTTGAATTCTTTCTGGTGGTAAATAGAAAAATAATAGTCTTGATTTTATTTTCTTATAATAGTTAGTGATTCTGTGATAACATTTGAGGTTTTGCATTACATTAGGTAATTCATCATCAAAATTCTCTCACTAATGCTGGAGTGGTGATTCAATTTATGCACGGATTGGTGTTCGGCTCTTGTTCCTCCACTATAATAGAAAGATGTCAGGTGTGTTCCTTCATATAATCTATAACTGTGTTTGAGGCAAACATGTCCTCTGCCATGCGATTTCTGTCACAGTCAAAGCTTTTTGCAAGTAGGGGTCAACCTTGTTTTCTTAAAATCAGGATCAATCAAAACATCCATCAATCAATCATTACACCACAAACCACAAATACAGAACATTGTCAGCAATTAGGACAACACATATATCAATCTATGTCATTACTGCCTATAAAACACCTGTTTTAACTGTGTTTTTTAAGCCTGTATGTTTTCTTCTGTGAACTTGCAAGATCTAAATTGAAGAAAAATGAATGCTAAAGCTGAATTGCGAAAGCCAACCAAATTTTCCAAGAGATACTAAAGTGTTGATGAAGCAACACTTCAGTATCTGAGCAAATGTCAGTCAAGACGCTGGTTAATGCAAAGATGAGCTCCATAATGTGATTTTCCTGCTGAGTGGAGGAGACAATTCAGAGCTGCAGAGTTCATTAGATCCTGCAGTACTGCTGGAGCTGGCTAATGAGAATCTGGCAGTAAGTCCCTGACCTGTGCCCCACACAGGTGCCACATGCATGTGGTGAATTGAATTCTTCAGGCTTGCTCTACTAAAAGTTACATTACAGACTTCTGAAATTGTATTGAAATGTGAACATGTAGTTCATGAGTCTAAACCTTGATTATTTATAAGTATTTTAAGTTCTTTTTCCAAGCCTGTCAGAGTATTCAATATCTTATTCCCAGGAGCACCAAAAAGCCACCACTGGGGATTTGTGCCATCTGAATGTCCTGTAGTTCTCTGACTACCATGTCTTTTTTATGCTCCTTGTGGCATGTTTAGAAGACGGTTACACTGGGCTTATGTAATGACTTTGGTGGAGTGTGGTGTTCTCACAAAGAAACGTAAGTGTGAATTACTGTGAGACTGAGCTTTTGTGTATGTTGTGTGGCCTTGAGTTAAAAACACTTGGGTGTTTTTAAAAATTTCCCAAGACAGAGACAGAAACATACAGAAACACACAGAGTATTGAACACTCCCATAGGAATGATTGAGTTAAGGGCACTTTAGTTGCTGGGAGCCAAACAGCATGCTGAAAACCATCTCTTCCCCCCACAGGCGGCATGTGTTGCATGGCATCATGGGGAAATAAATCCCAAAGTTTGTTAGAGCTTTGAGCCGAAGCTGTGATTGTGTGAGGGGACACGTAACCTTAAACAGAGCCACACATGCACACACACAACTGTTGCAGCTGGAGTCACAGTGTGCACTAAAATCAACAGCCTGTGGTGTCACAAGCAAATGAGGCAATAGAACAAATAAGAAAAAACTTAAGCCAGTGTTAATTAGCACGATCTCTCTTCTGTTCTGTCTCTAAAGCTGAGTACACATGATCATGGAAAAACAGATTTTTCACAATGTTGGTGTATGTGCTGTGGGTTTTCTTTCCTGGCGCTGATGTATGTACAGTAGTGTGCTGCTCAAGCTGCAGCAGACCAAAAGTTGAAATTTGTTGGAATTTAGTTGTAAGCCACTGCTTATGCTACAACTAAATACGGAAACAAAAAAGCGTTAAGGATCAGAACTGTGCTGTGATGAGAACTGAAAACCGGCTACAAATTGCCCAATCAGTCATAATCATAACCTCAGAGGTTCCTGTTATAGTTGCTGACATGTTTTCTTACAGTTGCACATTAAAAGAATTAATGTGCGTTTGTGACGGTAGTCAATGCACTTTGCTGTGAAACCCTTTCATTTTGTTGGTTTTACAGTGTCCCTTAATCAGAGTTGACAAATATGTTAAATCTATCAGATCTTATGATTGAGCTCTCAACACTGACAGTGCAGAAAAGTTACATGCACGGTGTAAATGTCTGTAAATGTATCCACGTTCAATCACTCTTGTAGGGGCTCCTTTCGTTTATGGAGAGGAGTGGTTCTCACAGGGACTTTCCTCATAAAACCTCCATGGTGCATGCTACAGTAGTTAGAATTTAGTGTTATTCACTCTTTAACACTACATGGTAACCACTAAATGGTAAACACTAAACTTTAATTATCAGAATTTAAATTTGACTCATTCAACCCAACATAAATTCAAAGAAGCATATCCATAAATTATTTTCATTCTAATTTTAAGTTGTTAAGGTATCATATTCTCCTGTATGATCAACCTTCTACGCTGTATCTCAACGATATAATAGTCAGCCATTAAAGAAATTAAGATCAGTTTTTCAAACTTACTGCCATTGGAAACTGTAATATGAAGAAATTACTGAGTCTCAAATCATACAGGGCATTCAAAAAGTATTCAGACCCCCTTCACTTTTGTCAATTTTGCTATGTTGCAGCCAGATACTACAATCATCCAGTCTATCTCAGGGCCGATACAGAGAGACAAACACAGACAAGCAATCATTCACACTCACATTCAAACCTACAGGCAATTTTAGATTCTTTAGAGTGTGAACTGGGGAAGGAACACAGAGTAGCGGGAGGAAGCCCACACAAACACGTGGAGGACATACAAGCTCCACACATGACATCAATCCTAAGCACACAGCCAAGACAACACAGAAGTGGCTAAGGGACAAATCTGTGAATGTCCTAGTGGCCCAGCAAGAGCCCTGACTTGAACACTATGGAACATCTCTGGAGAGACATGATCATGGCTGTCCACCGACGGTCCCCATCCAACCTTATTGAGCTTCAGAGGATTTGCACTAAGGAATCACAGAAAATCCCCTAAATCTCGTCACGTCATACGCAAGACTTGAGGTTGTAATTACTATTAAAGGTGCTTCAAGAAAGTACTGAGCAAAGGGTCTGAACGGAATGTACATGTGATATTTCAGTTTTCTTTACTTTTTAAAAAAATACATTTACACACATTTCTAAAATTCTTTTTTTCACTTCCTCATTATGGGGTACTGTGTGTAAATTAATAAGACATACTACAACTGTAGTATCAGGCTGCAACATAACAAAACTGACAAAGGTGAAGGGGCTCTGAAAACTTTCTGAATGTGCTGTAATACCTTACACCACTTTGTTTTGGTTTTTTGTCCTTTCGGTTTATCCCGTGAGTTCAGGGTCGCCACAGCGGATCATTGTCCGCATGTTGATTTGGCACAGATTTTTAACCGGTTGCCCTTCCTGACGCAACCCTCCCATATTTCTACTGGGTTTGGATCATCACTGCAGATCTGGGGAGGGGAATTGGCTGTTGGGGGTTTAGTGTCTTTGTAATACCTTACACCACTTATCATTGAGAATCTCCTCACTGATTGAGATATTGTGCTGTTTCCCAACACTGCTTGCCAAAAAACAAAACCAGTAACAAAATGCAATTGTACCTTTAATCATCCTAATAATAATTTACACTGACTGACCTCCAAAATGACTAATGACTTGTTAGATTCCACACCTGGTTTCATTAGTGCTGCATTTTAAAAACGAAACCTTATAGACATATGTGTTAATGGGAGGAGAACAATTAGGATGTGTGTTCATGCAAGTGTGTTTGGTGAGCCAGACTTTTTCTCCAAGAGTCCAGAAATATGACTTTATTTTCTGTAATTTGAGTTTTTTCATTATGTGTTTTATGTGTCCTTGTGTTTGCATAACTTGTTTAAGGGTCAAGTGCATTTTAGAGCTCACCCCTCTGAGGTTCTATTAGTGAACAGTACTTGAAATCATTTAACAATAACGAGACATCCCCTATGGGTCCTTTCACAGTTAGTCTAGATACTCTCTAGGAGTCCCTGGATCAAACAAATAAAGTTTTGTATCTGATGAGGGAAAAAGTTTAATATGTCATGTTGTTCAGCTACCAGCAAATGAGATCTGAGATCTGGTTTTGCACACTGCATACTGCAGCCAACTTACATAACAGCATTCACACTTTACTGAACATACTGAGCTCTCAGGCAAAACGGCCATTGGACCAGGAAAACCTCTAATCAGTCCAAGCATAAAATCGCCCTGAGGCATTTTCCCAACCAAGTTTAGGGTAAGGCACTTTACTTTCAAAGAAACTGAAAGTATAAGGCAGACAGAAGCACTCTTGACTAGTGGTGCTTGAAATTTTGGATCATGTTTTTAGTCATAATGATGCAGAAATGGGGAAAATTTGCAAAACCTTTAAGCACCACTGTGGCTATGATGGAGCCATTCAAGACTTTCACACAAAGCACCAACTGCACCAATGACAGTAATGGCTTGCATGAGAAATAGTGGAGGGGAACACCACCCCAGGCTGACTGGTGTGCTAGAGGTTACTGTCAGAGGCATCGGTCAGTCACCTGCTTGTCCTTGCTTGTCTTCTCTGAGGTTTGGGTGTTTTCAGTCTTGCTCACACAGCTTCACCTGTAGCTGCATCAACACCAACCACTTCTGAACAATATGATTATGGATATAATGCTTTATCTCCATGAGAAGGGGACTGGTTTAAATTAGTGAACATGACTAACGTATTCATTGCCTTGAAATTAAACCAAAATGAAAAGCTCATTACATTAATTAGATTTGGGGAACTTAATTGAATTAACAGCTGTTGTCAAAGTAGAAAGGCAAAGGACCTTTTGTGTTTTATAACAGAAAAATCTTGACATATTATGTCCCATATTAAGCATATACACAATCCCTTAGCAACATTTGAATGAAAGCCCACACAGCCATCTGTAATAAGCAGGTGAAGACACAAGAAACGCATAAGGGTCATCTGACTGATAAATAAATACACAGGAATCTCATTTAATTATTAGGCATAACACATGCACTCCAGACAAATTATTTACAGATTCACAACAGGCTTATATTGTAGTTATAAGCATGAGTAAAGAGTGAATTTACATGAGTATACTTTTTTTGGAGTATTTTCAGCTGTAGATTGCTTTTAATAAAACTGGGATCCACTGGGATCTTCATCATCACCAACATGTTGACACTTTTCCATTGGTTTTGCACAGTTTTTACATCCTTAATCAAAACAGTTAGCAAACATGTCATTCAGTGGCCCAAAATGTTGTTGTATTAACTGTGTAAATGAAAGGAAACATGTATAAAATTCCTAATATATATAGTGCATCCAGAAAGTATTCGTGTGATTTTTTTCGTTTTTTTATTTGTAATACATTTGCAAAGATTTCTAACAAACTTCTTCTACGTTGTCATTATTGGTTATTGTTTGCAGAATTTTGAAGGACAACTATTAATTAAATCTATTCTGTCATTTAGTCAATTAGTTTCTTTTTATTTTTCTGTATTTTTGCAGTAGTATTTGCAGTGGTCAGCTTTTCTGTGCTTGAACAGTAGTGAAAAAAAGAATGAAATCTTCTGCGATACGATAAAAATGTTTTTAGGATTTTTTAGTTGTTGTTTTCTCACTGAAGAAAGAATACAGCTGTGCCATATTGAGTGTCTGAATTAGTCTAGTCTAGATGCTCACAGAAGGTTTTGCATATCTAAGACCAACTGGTGCAGAAAGACCTACACACAGGGATGAATCAAGAAAACATTGTTAGAAAATCTCAGTATCTCAGTTTCAGTATTTTACCAGGCCATCTCAAAATGTGTAGGTGCATCAGGGTTTGTTAACTCTACTAAAATCCCTATGGGATAATGTGATATATAATGTCTGTTTGAAAGAGTGTGAAATTGTCACTAATATTGTGTTATTATATAGGGAAATGTTAGTTTTTTAGTTATTTGAAAAACTGTTTTCAGTAGTTTTCAGGTAACAATGGCTGACAAGGTACAAAGAAATACTGTACATTCCCATTTTTTAAAGTACATTGTCAGCAAAATACTTTGATACTTTGTTTAATTCATTGATGCCTTTGGTCTTGTCCCATTTCTTGTTTGCTGACAATTAACAAATTATAGATTATTGTAAACTTTATGTTTCAATGTTGTGTCTATGTTCGCATTCAGATTAATGGCAGGCAATGCTTGTCCTACTGCTTAAAGCTGGGATGGTCCAATGAAAGTCACTGATATTATCTTTAATAGTACATTTCTTAGCAACTGAATTCAATATTTCGTTAATGTTATTGAATATCATGTAAGGGTTATTTACAAACAAAATTAATAAACAAATAAATTGGTCAGAAAATTGATGTAATGCTGTTTGTACTTCACAAACCAAACAAGGCAGATTGAAAGCTAACTTTATGCTAACTTTTTTTTCTCCCAAAATGTCAGCATACACATTGCGAGGGTTTTCTTTGGTGATTTAAGTCTCCACAAAATTTCCCAGGTATTTTCAGAGAACCGATGGCTGACCAGCTTTAATGAAGGGTTATGGCCAAGGACTGTGTTCAGAGTGAAATGAAAAAGTAGATAAAGTACTAAAACATTTCAACTAGAGCCTCAAATATCCTGCTCTACACACACACAAATACACACAGAGACATAAGCAAAACAAAAATATACAGTGAGCACAGCAAGAACTTAATTGATCAGAAGTGTGTGTGTGTGTGTGTGTGTGTGTGTGTGTGTGTGTGTGTGTACTCACTTCTCTCCACTGTTTGGTTTCCACACCTTGTGTATAAAGCACGCATACTGTGAAAAAGTACCAGATAGGGACAGAAAAAGATGAAATATTGCAGGAGAAAGAAATACATAGGGAGCCAGAAAGAGTAAAGGGAGACACAATGAGAGAATGCATGCAGTCAGATTCCAAATGGGAAATCAACATGAGGGTTTTAGCTCCACTACGGTGAACAAACAACCATGGCACTCTGAGCAAAACAAAGATTTCCCAAGTCACAGACAAAATAGCACACGGACCAAGAGAGGAGAAAAGGCAAAACTAGAGTGGGAGGAATGCAATATTCCTAAAGTATCTGAACAGAGATGAGAGAAGAGCACAGACACACACTTGGACAAAGTTCTTACAACATACTCACATGGATCTGACTTGGAGAATGTGTCCTTATCCAGCAGATTTCTGGAAAATAAAGATTTAAAAAATGTTGTTAGTCACACATTTTTTACAATTAATCATTTTGTTACATTCTTACTTTCCATTTTAGCAATTTTGAGTTTTGTATATTTTGACCTCAGCTATATTTTTGTCCACATGTATGTATTAAGGGGTTTTTATGTTAATAGTTATTTTCCTTTTGCATAAAGCCTCAGCACCCACAGATATTTTTCCATTTGTTCAGCTGATTAAACCCCAGGTTGAAGGTGGCGGACCTACTTTATGTTGGGAACTACACTACAAGTCTTTATTTACAAGATAATACAACACGCATTGTTTTTCCATCCATAAGAGGTCAGACCCACTTTCCTACAGTGGGCCTGAGTGCTCAAATCATTGCAATGAGGAAAACAACAGGCGCTGCATTTAGAAACAAGGCTGCAAACACAACCGACTGAAGAACTTAGCACAGATGACACCGGAAATGTTTCTAGGAGAAACTAAAGATACATATAAAATACAAAAACATACTTGAGTGGGTTGGAAAATGAGAAAAAGTTTTTTGTTACTATAATGATGATGACTTTAAATGTTGTGTTAGAATTTTGCCAATTATTATTCTGTAATGGTAATTAATCTGACCAAATGCTGTGCTTAACTGTGAAAAAACAGGAGATGCTCATTAATTACATTTAATCAAATGGTAATACTATGTCAAGTGTGTCCCAAGATAGATAGATAGATAGATAGATAGCAAGGTCTCCAGGGGCCATCTGTGCTAATTGCAGCACATTTCTTCAAATAGTTGTATTGTGGCTTTTTGCAGCCTTGTTTTTAAGTGCTGCACCTGTTTTGTCAAATTGGTGAAGTTATTTACCTTATTTGCGTGTGTTTTGTAATTTTGCAAGTGTTTTCACAAATTGCAGTGCGTTGAGACGGGACTGTGGTTGTCTCATCTGATGCTAATGTAGGCAGGCAGACGGATGTCTGTGCCCTTAGTTTAATGATGTGACAAAGTTTGGTTAAAGTTTGGTTAAGTTAAGTAGAACCCATTGTCAGGGTTACAGTAATGAATGACTGTCACGCTTTAAGCAACAGGAAGAGAAAAGTGTTCTGCCATGTTGAAGTCCATTTGTAATAACAGTCATTCCTTTTTATACTGTAGCAAAATATATTTTCAGTGTGTATTTTTAAAATGTTGTGTTGGTAGTTTTTTGTTATTAAATAGTGAAAAGGTCTTTGGGGAAGTATTACAATTACTCATCTCAGCCAGCTGGAGAGGCGTGTCGGTGTCTGTGTTTCACAGCAGCTGGCAGGCGACCAGATTGCCAGTGTTACACTGTAACAAACATGCACTGTAGCCATAGGTTATGGGTAGTCCCAGTGTTGCTAACCATTCTGAAGAGCAGGGACCATGTGACAAACTATCCAAAGTGACATTTACAGGTATGTTTACATGCTGTTTTATTGCACTGCAGCTGAGCAGCTAATTAGCAAAATAGCTTGTTGTCCTACTTGAGAGGCCTTGAATTACATGAGGTTACCTGTCCCCTGTAATAGAACAATTAGGTGATTAAAGTGTCATTTGTTCTGCCCTAACAGCCAACACGAGAGTCAGTGAGATGTCAGTCAAACACCTTCGCCATCCTGAGCAGATGTCTGTTCAACTAAGATGTGTGTCTTGGGTGTGCAGGAGCTTTAAACACTTTTTGTGACACTATACTGTTAGGAGGGAAGTGCTTGTATTAATTTAGATAGTTTTTATTAGCAGCCTTTATTATATGTTCAGGGATAATACTCTAATTTGTTGGTAGTAAGTGTTACTGTGTACTGTAGATAGTAAGGTCATTTGAGTGGAAATTACTCTATGTGGGATATGTTTTAATGATCTGGTTAGGAAGAAAGAATTTGGAAGAAAACAGGTTTTTGACAGTATAGCGTATAAAATATGACATATGAGCTAAAACCAAGTTGGATTTTCTAGATTTTCTACAGAAAGAAAAGCTTAGTTGCAACTTGATTTGTTGACACAAATAAATTATCAAAACCACCTTTAATCCACTCTTCTTGGAGTTTATGAAATGTCAATCATGCACAGTCCACACACATTCAGGGTTGAGGGAACAGGTCAAATCAGTCAAATCAAATCAAAGTGTTTATTGTTTCTCTCAAGAACAAAAACTGTTACTGACCCTTTTTTCTGTTACCAATGAATAAGAACTAATTCTAATTTAAAAGTAACTAAATCTCTATAGCTATTACATTAATTGCACAGGCAATCATCTTTCCGGGGACTTTGCATGCCATGAAGGCACTGCTGATAGAGCTTGGACTTGGCCATTGTATGCACTTTAACACTTGGGTGTAGGAGCTCCAAAAACATATGGCAAAGGTAAGAGAACATGATGGTGAAAGTGGGGCTTGGTTGCAGAAAATGGGTTGGAATTTGGACCACCCTCAGATTTATTGTCACAAATAAAAAATAAAAACTGTGTAGAGATGAAGGCATAATGTGTACACATGCTACATTTCTTGCAGATGGGTGCTTAAAATGTTTGCACTCTCATTTCAATTAGTTTTACATTTACAGTTTCCTGTGCGTAAGTAGTGTGTAGTACACAAACATGCTCATTTATACACTCACAGACTATGAATACTGGAATATTCCGAGCAGGGATATCAGCACAGAAAATTGTTGGGTTTGGTATCTTATACAATAGCAGCCTGATTACCAGCATGCCTGTGTGTTTACTGAATGTCTGTCTGTTTCTCTCTCCTCCAGACACCCACCACTCCTCCCTCTTTGCAATGACTTTTAATGTCCAACCTTGAAGTTTTCATATTGAAGCCAAAATCACTGCAGGATAAAAAATTTGATTGTAATGTGAATCTGGAGAGAATTTGTTTACATTGCAATTGATTCAGTTAGTTAATAGTTTTTTATTAGCAGCTGGTAACTGTACTATAGTTACTAATTAGGAATCATATGAACCTGAAGCTTCATTCATGCTTGAACCCGTGATTTTCTTGAGGGTTGAAGGTTGGAGTCAGAAAGTTATAGGCTTGTGTAATGCAATGAGAAAAGCAACCAGAAAGGTCACTGTCAAGTGTGTCTTTCACACTTTGTGTCCCTCCACTCACCTGTCCCTCTCCATCTTTCAGTCTCTGACATCTAATCTGTGAAATGTGGTGTTAATACACTTAAATTGTAAAATACATCTATGTGCTTCAAGCACGAAAGGCATGAAATGCACAAGACAATAAAATAAGGTCAACCATCAATCCAAAAGTATAAATCACAAAATTGCATGTTCAGTGAAAGTGTTTTTATTCATTTAAATTATTATTATTATTTGAGTACAAAGTTTGTGAGTTCAGGGTCACCATAGTGGATCATTGTCGGCATGTTGATTTGGCAGTTTTTACACTGGATGCCCTTCCTGATGCAACCCTCCCCAATTTCTACTGAGCTTGGACTGTCATTGCACAGCAGGGGATGGGAATGGGCTGCTAGGGGTTCAGTGTCTTGCCCAAAGAAACTTTGACATATAGCTGGGACCGCGGATTACACCACTTACCACTGTTACCCAAAATTAACCATAAAATCTTCTCTGCATAGACCTGCTCCACTTTTATTGATTTGTCACATTCTAAATTGTCAAGTGTTCTCAAATACATTATAGATTGAGTTCACTTTCTAACTCAATGAGTGGGCTTAACACTGATCAAACCATTATTTTCACTGTGACCAAAACTAAACTAACTAGATCTAACAATAAAGTATAATCTAGATGACACAGCAACCCCACCTGGTATAGGGGAGTAAATCGTGTATTATAAAGTATATTACAAGAATTCAATACAGTGTTCTGCTGCTATGTTGACAGTTAAAGCACTTCTACATGTTTTTCCTGCACTTTTTACTTTTCCAATCTGACTCTTTGTTTCTTCCTGAGGGTTCAAGTGTTAGAAATACATGTTCTATCTGTCTTTCTCTCTTAGCTTAATCTTTCAACCTTTGCTCATGTTTCAAGTGTCCGTGTTACATCTCCATTGTGCTTGCGTGACCTTTTCATAACGCCTGCCAGAGACTACTGTGTACGCAACACTATTACCCTACTTGTTTTCTTTTACTTGCTCAGCCTCTGCAGTGACATGAGAGCCTTCGCTCCCGATGCCAAAGCCTGCTGGCTTCTCTGATTCTTGTTTCTGTTCCTTTCTTTTTTAATTCTCTTCTGCAGTTTCAGATGCCATAAATCTTCAGCATGCTCTTTCATCAGCCTAAATCTATTTTAATCTTTCCTCTGCTTGTATATTTCCACCGCTCTCCTTTTATAACTTTGAAGAGTAAGTTCAGAAGACAATTGTTGGGAAAAAAACATTAAATTTTAAAATTGTGGTTTTTATTCAATGTTTCGTCCAAAGACAATACTAGCTGATTTCCTGTGATTATTGAAATGCCTGTAGCAGAAGTGTTGCAGCCTTTAAAATGTATAAACCAGAGTGTAGTAGCTAGGCCAAAGCTGGTTTTGATTACAATTTGATCCAAATTGAAAAGGAAAATGATTTTTGTGTGACACAATCAACATAATAATTAACCCAAACTGCATTGACTTTAAAAGTCAGTTCATTATAGCCAGAATCACTGCACTGCTTGGAAGGCTGTAAAAATGTTTCTAGGATGTATTGTCAGAAATAACTCTGCTTTGTTTCACTTAATTTATTCACCCATGTAAAATTCAGTCTCATTTCCATCTGTTAACCCTCAACCCCACCTCGGACCTCTAAGACTACATTAGCACACAATGTGATGCAGCGAAATTGTGTGGAAACTTGTTGCCTTTAACCATTTAACTTTTCAACCAAGGTGAAACGAAACATGAACTTTTATTAACATACACCAGAACCTTAGTTTGTTGCAGTAGTCAAGTTTACAATAGTAGTCTGTCAAAAGATTCCCTTTCATCTCCCATTGCTCAGTTAAAAGAGTAAATATTTTATTTAATACGACAAACTTATGGCTTCCTGTTGGAGCCATTTTGTACCATAAAGTACCAAAAATGTCTTTAAATTGTTTTTTTAATAGTTTCAGACTACAAATGATGAAGAGTCTCCAAGCATTTTAGCTTTTAAACTATTTATACTGGAAAGTCAACTTATAGTTTTGTTCCTTTAAAATTCCAGTTAAATACTAAATGTAATTCATTCAACTCATTGTTCCAAATTTTCTCATAGTCAAAGAGACTTGTGTTAATGTCTTTGGTGGACGGGGTTGCTCATTTTATCACTGCATCTAAAAATTAAACATTTATAGAAATTAAAATTTATCTACCTGTCTATCTGACCTTTCAATTGTTCGGCTGTTTTAAATTTATAGCTGCTGACTGTGAATACATAAGATTATTCATGGAAGTCAAAATAAATTTGAGGAAACAACCGGTATTGAGTAATAAGGTTGATACTGAGGGTCTTTACAATTGTTTTTGTTTGTTTGTATGACAATAAAATAGGTATAGAATAAGGATATTGGTCAATTTCAGGTAATTATTACTGTATAGGGGTCTACATCCCACACATCTGCATGTTTCTGTGTTAGAGAAGAATTGTTGAAGATTTACCGAGTTCATGACCTTGTTGAAGATTTATTATTTTGACACAGTCGTATGTCCCTGTACAAGATGCTGTACAAGTATAGTAGCTACAGAAGATTCACTAGGAACTCACTTTGATGTTTTACATTTTAACTACAATTTCAACATTGTTCCCGATCCCTTTATTATCTTTATTATGCACGTGTGTGTGTGTGTGTGTGTCTGTAGACTGTATACAGTATATAGACTTAAAATGTAAATTTTCAACCAACCCGATTAGTTTTTCCTCCCTTTCTACTGCTCGTTCCAAATTTAGTTCATGTTTTTACTGCACACTGGTCCAAAATAAATCCGCCCATATGTCATCCACTACTACCTCTTCTCTATCTTTGTCATTTTCACCTCCTCTTATTTCACTCCTCTTTATTTCCTCACTGTGTATTAATCGATAATGGCCTCTCCTTTACCTTATATGTTAAACACAGTGCCCAATTGCTTCTATACCTGTACAGCCAACAATCACCCAGTCATGGCATCTATGTATCTACAACTAGCACTTGCTGTAAATTACTTTATCCCAGTCAACATTTAAATGCCAGCGTTCACAGGTTAAAATCTCAACAAACTACTTAAAACTATTGTAAATATATGAAAAGAGCATATTTATCTCTGTATTGTTAAAGTAACAGTTGCTACAACTATGGGGTAACGTATTTACATGCTGAAGTTGAAGTAACGTCAGTGTGTTTGTAGATTGCACTGAGTATAATCCTGGTTTAGGTTAAAATCAAGGCTGACTACAAACAAAAGTTGTATTTTGCTACAACTGAAGCATACTTGTGGACATAAAAACAATTTATATTGGCCATTTAATGGCACCATAGACCTAATGTCACTGTGGACTCGCATACTCCTTTCATTAGAAGCTATTTTTTACAGTGTACTGTACAGCCTATGTCTACAGTGACACACTTTATTGATCCCTGTAGGGAAATTTAGAAATTCTGATGGTGGGTAAATCATGTCTGCCATTCTGTAAACAAAACTGCTTTTTTTAGAGGAGTTGTTAATGTTTGTGAATTAAACATCCACTTAATGTCGTATTCAGAAATGGTTCTGTATACTGAGCGTGGTTTGGGCCATGATGTCCTCTGGGAGTGTAGGTGTCATTGTTCTAGAAAGAAAATTATTGAGAGAAATTGCGTTTGGTTTTATTTATTTATTTTTTATACATCTTACATCCAATAACCTTAACATGATTTTCTGTAAATTGTGATATATGAGAAGCCTATGTTGCTATGGTAATGTACTTGAAATTCAATCACGGAAATTCAGAAACTCTTCATTGGTGGATGTTAAAATAGATTTTGGTTATTATTGCTATTAAAAGTAACCATAGTTTAAGAATCATTGTTGTAATTTCAACACCATATGGAATGAAAATGTGAGATGAATATACTTTTACTTGGAGTCATTTTCTGCCGATGTGGAATAAAAACATTTGGTGCCATTAAATTATTAAAAGATTTATGACGTGTACATTTTAAAATGTAACTGTCTTTCAATTTTGCATGCAATAAAGTGGATGACTCAAGATTATAGCTAAAGCTAATTCAATCAGTAATGAATGTCATTTTTAAATAATCTTGACTTGTGGTGGAGGAGTAGCGTATTGTAAGGCTCAAGTATTGCTTGCATGGCATTTCAGAGAATAAGGTTTGAGAAAAGCAGAATGTTGCTGCAGTGACTAGGAGAAAGAGGAAGACATTGATGTCAAGGTGGGGGAAGGTTTCAGGCTTTCTCTACCCATGTTATATACTGTAGTACAAGACAGGTATAAACACTGGATTTTATAAATGTAAGATTTGACAGTGTAAGGTATTTTATTTTTTTGTGATTAAAACTTTGTGTTGTTTTTTCTGTTATTTGCATTATTCCTTTAAGGTGAAGATTAACTGGTTGAGCATATTGTCATACACAAACACACACTAATCTAATGGTCATGCACAAAATGTGCATTTACCTATTTTCACTACTGTATAGCAGATGCATAAATACTCATTAGTGATGTGAATAAACCCTTTGAAACAAAAGCATGACAAAAGGGCTGCATTAATTGAAGCTTCAAACGTACTGCCAGCAGCAGCTCAACCTGCGTGTACTCAAAACTAGGTCTTGTCTAGGTAAACAAAACATCATCAAAGCAATTCTTTTATTACCCTGTGCAATCCCCACAGCATACTGTATGCCTTCCCACACACCAGCCTCAAGTCAACAGCAGCCCCACCCAAAATATAGGCGTAAACTCCATATACATTTTCAACAAATGAGGTGTTCATCCAGACCACTATATATATTGGTCAAATCTCCACAGCTTTAGCCCAATGATACATAGGTATTCAACCCATGGTGCTATGTCAATTACAAGTACAATTGTACTGCTGTCTGCAACTTATAAGGAGGCAGACAGAAGGTACAACTATGGAATTCAGTGACTTGCCCAAAGACATTGTTATGTAGCCAGGACAAATTGAAAACTGAACCACTGACCCTGTGACCCTGAGGATTGTCGATGACTGTTATACCAACTGAGCTACAGTACAGCCCCCCCATAAGACTCTTAAAGAGAGTCTGCAGACTGTGGAAATAACTGTCTTCAGGTTAGTCTTCTGTCTTAATCCTACTCCACCTATCTGGAGCCTTTGAGACTGTGAACCATCAGATCCTCTTGTCCACACTCTCTGACTTAGGCATCTTTGGGTTTTCCTAGCACTGCTATGCTGACGACAAACAGCAGTTCCTGTCCTTCCACCAGATGACTCCACTGTCTCATCATGCATTTCTGCCTATATCTCTGACATCTCTGCTTGGAAGAGAGAAATACATCTTCAGCTCAACCTCTCCAAGACCGAAGTCCAGCATCAACACTGAATCTACAGTGATTGTCCCCAGTAAGTCGGCCAAAAATCTGGGGGTCCTCATCGACGACCAAGTGAGCTTCATGGACCACATCTCCTCAGTCTCTAGGACGTGCAGATTTGCCCTCTACAATTTAGAACCATCAGACCCTACTTCACGGAATATACAACCCAACTCATTGTGCAGGTGCTGGTCATATCTTGTCTTGATTACTGCAGTGCCCTGTTAATGTGGTTATCGGTATTCACTGATATGTGATTACCCCTGCAGAAGATCCAAGATGTGGCAGTGCACCTCATTTTTAATCAGCCAAAAAGGACTAATTCTCCACCACTCTTCAGATCTCTACCTTCTTCCTGTAGCTGCCCGCATCAGGTTCAGATCTCTGTCTCTTGCCTACAGGGTGATCAACTCAATAGCTCCTGCTCACGTCAACGCCCTAATTCAGGTCTACAGTACCTCCTCTCTGCCATGCTCTGCCAACAAACAACATCTGTGGGTCCCGGCACCGCACAGAAGACATCAGGGGAAATCTCTTCAGCGCAATGATCCCACGATTGTGGAACGAGCTACTAAACGCTGCACGCTCAGTAAACTCACTTATATTCAAAAAACTGCTGAAAAAACAATTCTTCCGGACCTTATGCACTTAAATCTATACAAAATTACATAGAAAAATCTGCTCTTTCTTGCACTTGCATATCATGAAACGTAAACACTTCTTTAATAGGACTTTGCTTTGATGTTTTCTCCTTGAGTTAGATTTTTACTTGCCTTTTACGTCCCTTGTAAGTCGCTTTGGATAAATTCCACTGCTAAATGACTAAATGTAAATGTAAATTTAACTGAAAAATGCAGTCATCTTAAATTAACAGTAAAATCTCCTGATCCTTTTCCATCAACCCCTGCTGGAATGTAGTTTGTGAGAAGGTCAATACATTTTTCAGACACACAGACGCTCCAAAAAAATGCTCAAACATTTTGCTATGAATACAAAAAACAGACCTTTTATCAATTAGATGCAAGCTAAGTATAAATATGCCTTTAAGAACAAGAACTTTTCACCAGGGAATTATTAACTGCTGCTGTGACATAAAATATTTAAAATGTGTCACCAGATTTGCATTATGTGTTACATAATCAATTTCAAAGGCATTGGAAATACTAAAGGGGGTTCAAACTAACTTCCTGAAAGCCAACTTCCCTTATGTAAATTAGGTTATGAAAAGATCTTAGATGTGTGGGGGTGGGATTCGGGTATGTATGTCTCTGTGCACAAGGGAGTTTGTGAAATCAAGACAGCAGGAATGTAAGAACAAAAAAGTAGAAGAGAAAAAAATGTGGCAGTGACTCTGTGTGTGTGTGTGTGTGTGTGTGTGTGTGTGTGTGTGTGTGTGTGTGTGTGTGTGTGTGTGTGTGTGTGTGTGAGTGTGAGTGTGTGTGTGTGTGCGCGCGTGAGAGAGAGAGAGAGAGAAAGAAAGAGAGAGCGAGAGAGTGTTGAAAAGAGACGGGTGAGGGAGAAAACCAAAGTCCTCAGAGATTAGATCAGAAATAGACTGAGTACAGCGGAGTTCCTCTTGCACAGGGAGAAGAAACAAGCCCCTGTTAGACAGACACAGAGACATAGCTGATTTTATTTACAGAGATCTGACAGAAACCACAATAATTAGACAGCCCCTTCTCTCTAACCTGCGGGAGGTTCCTCAGCTCTCCAGCTCTAGCTGCCGTGAGTGCAGGCTTAGTATAGCATGATAAATCTCTAGAGATGAGTCATTTTTTCTGGAGAAGCATTTCAAGACATGCAAATTGAGCTGATGAGATTCTTGACTGGGAATAGAGCACATGTCAGCATAAATAGGCTGCCACAGGCTTCCTAGTAAAACTTTGAAAGCTCATGGATTTCAGGTTGACTAGGGACTTGTCACTGCTCACCTGTAAAATGATTTCAGGGAATACATTATAATTCACACTGTTTTTATCTGTTAGGTATTACTGTGATATATATTAACATGCGTATTTAAAGTGATTTCTTACAGTTGAGCAGGTGAAGACTCTCGACATACATCCAACAGGTTACATTAATGTACACATCTGAATAATGTTTTCAAAATGGGCGTTGTATTGCCCATACATTTATATCCAAGAAAAGACTGTAAAAATGCATTTGTTCATCACGGGTGAGAGGTTAACATCGAGGGTGTATGATTTTGGTCTAAGGAGGACAGTTTGTGGGTGTAAAATGAATCTATGCTGTATTCAGACATTCCAGGCTCTCTGCTTGACCTTTCCATGCACACAGTTCGGTTAGGTAAAAAATGCACGATGTGAAGATAAAAAGAAAAAAAGTAGTTGTTTTTTTGGTTTCTGAAAGCCTGGCGTTTTAAAAAGATGAGGTTTTCACCGGGTAATGACAATTTGTCACAATGGAAAGCATAAACAGGTTGAGTGTTTTCCTGAAACACATTTAGGCTAAGATGGATTGTACTAAGAAGGCTATCCTCACACATTTTGAATGAAAAAGAATCACAGAGGATGACAGAGGAAGGGAGGGATTAATGGGGATTGAGGAGGGAAAAACAAGGCAAGCTTAGGATGAGGTGATAGGAAACAGTACAACATGACAAAGGAAGGAGTGAACAGATGGGAAAGGGAAAAGAAAGCTAATGTAGAGCAAGCTACAGAGGAAAATGTGGAGGTGGAAAGAGGTTAATCTGTTTATAGGGGGGAGATGAATGTTAGGACAGTGTTATTAAACTTTTCAATAGCCCTTCATCACTGTCTATCGTGTTATATGTTATTGCTGTGTAGTTGTCATTTGCACTTTTTGCGACTTTGCTGCCTGAACATTTGGTTAATAGAAATGTTCAATATTTTCTTATTAAATATTACATATTACATAAGAGCTTAGACACATGATCATGATGTAAATATCCACATTTTGTAAATTGTGTTATCATCTATATGTGGTGCTGTCTCATCTGTAGCAAAACCACAAGCAGTAGCAAGTCATAAATAAGTCTCTGTTCATGGCCTCAATTACCTTTCTTCAAATTGTGGTGCTGGCAATGCTTTAGTGCCGGATCAATGACAGAACCAAGCAGGATCATTTTTCCCACCAGCTGCTGAATAATTCAGGCCAGGATTTCCTCTGGGGAGAGTCCTGCTCTGCCTGCCAGACAGACATGAGCTTGCAGCCTGGCAGGCAAGCTCAGGATCATCACAAAATTCCCAACAGTGTGAATTGTGACCGTGTCAACAGAGGTCAGCTAATGGGCAGCGGTACATACTTTATAGAATACTTACTTTATGTATTATAAAATACAAACTTTTAAAGGGTCAGACTTTGCATCATGGTTTTCAGCTGCCGTCAAATCAGCTTGTATTTTGTAGGTAAAACACTTTAAGAAGTGCCAGGAAGTTTCCAACTCACTGCGTTTACATATTAATGCCTGCAGTAAATGCAGCAAGAGATGAAAAGCAAAATGGAAATGAATGTGAACTCATACTGTAGAAATAATATCCTGAGAGAAAAACCTTTTGAAACAGCTTCAAAGTAGGTCAGCATAAAATATGTGATTGTTTCTGTGAAACGGGTGACTGAATGAGGATCTCAGCCACACATCCATCTTCTGCTTGCCTCTAAGACAACTTCTTTTAGCAAATGAGCTCTTTAGCTTTCACATAAACTGACTCAAATCATTCCCTGACACATGCAACATGCAGCCTTCTGGGATTACATCAAGGTTAATGTCTAAAATGCATGTTTAGGTCCTATGACCATAGTTTAGCATGTTAACATGCTCAACATTTGCTTATTGCCACTAATCTCTAACTAATACGGAACAGTTCAGGTGAGGGGAATGTCATTAGTTAGACATTTTAAGAAATATTTAATTTAGCCTCAGGGGGTTTAAACTAAATGTCACTGAGACATTTCATGTAAAACCAAAAATATCAGCTTCATGGTTCGACTAGGGTACGGTCAGGGCATCACCAACATCAGCAGGATCCGAGAATGTTTGTACAAAATATTTCACTAAACTCAATGCTCATGGGGAAAATGTTACATTATGGACAAAAACATCAGACTTAATCATCTATGGGTCATAATTCTGTATACCAAAGTAAATAAGAATCAGTCCAATTCAGTAGCTGCCTAAGTAGTTTACTCAGAACAGAAATGTCAAGCCATGAACATTTTATGGTATTCCATTGACTTTTTGTTAATATTTCAGTGGTAGACCAGTCAATTGACTGCCTGATATTAGGTTTCAACACTGATGGATTTAGTGAGAACAACATACAGCATTAAAAGTAGATTTTACCTAGGAAGGAAGTAGTCTAAACAGTAGCACTTTAACTAAGTTAAAGTTGGAGCTGACAGAAGCGTATAGCTTACACAGCTATATTTACTGTCATTTGTTTGAAATAAAATCCACAACAATAGGTGTCCTAAACCATCACAAATATAATTGCATCCATATGAATGTAGCCAGAAGAACATGTTGCAAAGACACAGACACACACACACACACACACACACACACACTTTTTTTCACTTATCCATTATCTATTTTGCCTCAGGGTGTTGGAAGCTCCATAATCAAATCCAGTCATCTCACCCACACACTTTTCACACATTTCCAGCTTTGCTGTACCACACAGGACCATCTTGCCCAATCATCCCATCATGCGCTGGGGGGCTCAGAGCCAGAGCTGAAATAGCGCAGTGAGCTCAGAATAGGCCAACAATCTCACATCTACTCTGAGGAGTGAACTCAATCATGCATCACTCACCACAAGATGCTGACTGGCCCACAGTTGGTGAAACTGTTATTAGAAACCATGACAGCATTAGGCTTTTTTCAATAATTTCTCAGACTCACATATGTAGTAAAATTGTTTATTATATTAAGGAAAGACAGAGAGCCGGGGCTGGCTTAAAACAGTGTGCTCTTTTAAAATGGAATAAGAAAGATTTTTTAAAGGGGAGCAGTGCACAGGGTTGTTAGTCTTTTCTAAAATGGTGGTAAAGTAAGTGTAAAGTAAATTTATATGGAGTTTTGAGGTGTAGCGGGATGTGGGATCAAAGACTTTATCGTTAAATTCTTGCTGTTGCTTCACCAGCACTTGGAAATATTCAGTTGCCTGTGCTTATACCCTTCACACGCATACCATTCAAAACAAATTAGTTCATTGTATTTAATTAGATTACTTCAGGTATAGTAGATGTGGTTCTAGTGAGGATGAAAAAGCCTCATCTTTTTAACTGCCAGGTGATGGTAGCTGTTCACAGCTGTGACTCACCTTCCTCTATAGCTCTTACTGAGAGCTTTTAAGCTCCCATTATGCCATCACATATGCGAAGGACAGATGCTTCTACCATGCCACAATGGGTGCAATTCACACAGCTAAATGACTGTTCATGCACCTGTCATGTTTATCAGAAGGTTTTGGTGCTCAGAGTTTGAGTGCATTGTATTTTTTATGTTTATCTTTAGAATACAGGTGAAAAAGATTAAATCTGTGGCAGGTGTCTTTGAGAAAACTACAGTCACTACACCAATCAGATAATGTATTAATTGATGGTGTTTAGATGAAGTGAGCTCTATAATGTTTAGTGCTTGCACAGAAGTGACCTCTTCTATTGGTCTGTCAGTAGCTTCAGCTGAAAAGCCAAATTATTGTGGTTATGCTAAAACATAAATAGGCACATGGGAGTTAGACATCTATACCTCAGTCCAGTGTAACTTTGATAAAATGCTAATGAGGAATAAGAGGAGAGAAAGTTATACACACTGGTCAAATGTTATAACGGCTTCACCAATTAGACAGATGACACAGGGGACCTATGATTGCCAACATGCAAATGTGTAACGTGTAAACACCTACCAACCAATTACTTTGGAGGTTTGAATGTTTTTCAGAATTCAAATGTGGACATGTCTAATTTTGATGCGTTTATTATGCATGAAGGAAAACGTTTGTTTGCTTTTATGTGTATAACTAAGCTGAGCTGCAATCCACTTCTTTGATCTGAAAAGCTCTTACTTATGTCTAGGATCTGTATGTTTAGGATCATTGTCCTGCTGAATGATGAAATGAATGTGAGCACACAAGATGATCCTCTACAGCTCTGCCACTGTGCCACTGTCACTGAAAGCCACCCATGCCCAAGTGACTACAGAAGCACTATGGTTCACAGATGAGGTGCTGTTTCTTTTATTGTCCACACTATTCCCTTTACATTATTTTGATAGGGGTGGTTATGGTTCCTCAGGCCAAATAAGCTCCACCTGTTTGTTTTTGAGGAATATGTGTTCGGGGCCAGGTGCTTGCACTGTGTAGTTCTTTGAGGTTTAGACCATGATGTCTTCTCTTGATGGACAAAGAGCTTGAAGCTCACGTCTTTGAGAGCATTAAAGAGTTTATGTGCAGTCACAAATTGATGTAACCTAAAAGAGACAAAGAGTAGATGTAACCTAACCTAACAGTAAGTGCAGAGAATAAGAAAGAACAAAAAATGTCGGTTACGCCGCTGTCACACTGTCCAATAAGTATTGACAGTGTGACAACAGGGTAGCCAACACTGGTCCCTGACTGCACTGTGCTGCTTGTTTTCTTACTATACCAGCCCTACCCACTGCTGATTACCTGGATCAGGGTTGTTGACTCAATCAATCTTCCCCTACTCCCCTAGTGGGGGAAGATTCTGATTGACTGAATCCACATGCCCCAGGGAATCAGCGGTGGGTAGTGCAGGGATTGTTGGGAACCAAACAGGGAAGTAGCTCTCGAGGACCAGGGTTGGCTGTCCCTGAGCTGTATGAAAATTACAGCCCTGAAATCTTAAACTCGTTACAATATAATATTATGCTAATTAGTCTTTTTCAAACTCTTTCAGCATAATGAAAACAGTGCACTCCTGTAATGTTTTTATCTCAGAACATAGTCCAAGTCATCGGGTCCGTCATCCATCACAATAAAGCTGGCTGTAACCAGCAACCACGCTTGAAAAGAGTGATGATAAAACTTTGATGCCAAACTATCATGAGGAAAAATGAAAAGAAGAATATCCAGCCTTCTCTCACAAACAGGAAAACCTCTTTGAAGAATGGCCTTTTAGGATGTCAAAAACACCATACAGCAAATATCTTACAAAATTAATGACCATATTGAATTTTTTAGAGAAACAATTACACCAAAATCTTTGGTCACCACCTGCAACACCAGCAAATGTTACATCATTTCAGTCCTTTTCACACCAAACAGAGATCATAGCTTTCTTTTTTTATGTAGGTGCTCTAACATGTTTACTGGTCACACAGTCTGTTGCTATTTTGAAAGGAAGCAATTGGGAAAATGTGTTTGTATGGTCCTCCGTCCCCCAGTCCTTCAGCGATAAATTTGACTTTGTCTTCCCATGACTCCTCTGCTCTTGCCAGTCAGCCAGCAATCCTGTCAGCCAGAGAGCACAGATCAAAGCCCCATTTTAGCCTCTCAGCCACTAAAGCCAGCATGACAGTGAACCATCATTAACACTCGCAGGCAGCGTTACCCTTCTTCTTTTGGACTTAATGTCACTTATGCTCAGTGACTGTTGACCACAGCCACACCAGGCCTCATTTGTATTCAAGGGCATGCTCCTACCCAGGCATAAGAACTGTAAGATATAAGCTTGATAAAAGTACAAGATGAAAGAATTTGATGGCTACAGGAATGAGACAGTTAACTCTCAGCAGCAGAGCTGACAGAGCTGATTATACCCATCGCCGTGTGAAGACACTGACAGCTGAACAGTGCTGCTGTCGGTGCTGGAGGGGATTATTGGGTGTTGGGTGAGGAGTGATGGATAAAAATCTGCACCGTTATAGTATCATGGAAATGGCAGGAAAAAAATGCAAAAAACATCTTTTTAGGTGATAGGATGACAATTTGTTTTCATTGAAATGAAATCAGATGCCAAAGGACAATATTGCTTTAAAATGTGGTTGCAAGCTCTTGACATGTGCACATTTAATCTTTTCAGCATGCCGACAGTCCACTTTATTGATTTACTGAAAGCATTAGACACAGTATGTCCATCCGTGTACAGAAGGCACTAACAAATAAGAGTTTCAAAAGGCAAAAAAGCAGCACCGAACTGTGAAAGAAAGTTAATGGTGTTCAGAAACCATGTTTGCTGTCTCCAATGCATTCATCCAAGGTGTTAGTAAGAAACTACAAGGCTGGAAAATAATTGATTGGCTCTGCCAGGTCAGGAGAAGAGAGTGTGTCATGCTGTAACGACATCTGAATGTCCTTTTATATGCAAACAGCTCCACATAAACACGCCAACATGCAATATGTTTTGTGTAGATCAATGCAGTCTTGTGGGCAAAAGGAGAGAACTGTTTTGTAAGCAGAAACAAACGACGCTGATATTTAAATTTCCCTGCATTTGAGCTTCATAAGGTATTTTAATTTCTCTTCTAAATGGACCAAATCGCTGTGGCATACTGCTTCTATCCACAACAGCCATAATACACACATCACCGACCACCATATATCTATCTGGGCTACCAGCTAAGCAGAAGAGGAAGGGCTGTGAGATGCTTTCACCAGATTTTGTGTAATGGACCCCAAGAGGCCAGGTCTGTGTAGGAGAAGGTTGGAGTCAGAGAAAGGCAGAAAGACAGACTCATCAGTGATGCAGGCGATACAGTGCCATGGTCCTCGGTGCTACTACACCTTAATAACACTGCAGCTTACACAGACTGCAACTTAAGAACTAAAAGGAGCAAGATCTGTTTGGAGTCAACAAGAAAAAAAATCTTGTAACTGGAAACTGTTCTACTAAAAGTGTAATGCACAAACTAGATGATTACCACAGCTTTACTGAGTGGGTGGATTTCATTAAAGAATGTCTGTGTGTGTTTGTAAGAGAGAGAGAGAGAAAAGGTAGCATGAGAGAGGTATGGGTGGTAGAATGTGTCCCTTTTGACTTCTCAAAGCTTCAGGCCAATAAGTGTGTGTCTGTGTCTCTGGATATTTTCATGGAGGTTTTGTGTGTACGTTTGAATTTCAATTGTTTTCTCTTATCACATTTAGTAATTTTAAGTTCCAAACTCTATCCCTGCTTTCTATTTTAGATCCTCTTTTATGCTTTTTATGCTGTAAAATTATTTCAAAATGTAGTTCACTGGTAAGAGATGTAATAGCTGCAGCAGGTGCATTGTGTGTGTAAATTGAGTGAAACTTACAGTACTTTTGTCAATCAAATATCTTACTAATATTAACAGCCGATATTCACAATTTCTGGTTTCCTATGTCAAGTTTTTGTAAACTTAATTCATAACAGTTAACCAACTTAATTGTTATGAGGTTTTAACAACAGCTTTCAAAAAACTTGTTTCAGATTTAACTTGTACTTCCCTGTAATCTCTGGAATCTTATTTTGAAAGTAAGATTATACTTATTTCAAATCAATTACTTCTTGTTCCCTGTTACAGAAACGTTTCACACAAACAACCGAGACTTACTTGCAGCCCCTGTACTGTTGGTGAAAAAAACAAATTGCCAAGAGCAGAAATGTAACATTAGTCTCAGTGTGTCTGTAGATTCTTACACATTCTCTGAACATGCAGGTTTCTTATTTGCATTTCCTAATTAATTCACTTCCCCGTCCTCCAGTTACTGCGCACTGATGAGCATGCCCACCTCAATATGTTTCTCATCTCAGTCTGTCTTTGTTCATCTGCTCCTTCACTACGCACACTATTTCGCGCTCTCTCTATCCCTGCCTCTAGTTCATTGTCCACACCTAATTTTCCCTAACTAGCAGCTAAAATAAGGTTATGCAATATTATACAGAGTCCCAGTCCACTGTGTTGCAAAATTTCTGTGCTGAAGGGTGGGGGATGGCAGTACTTTTGGTGTCAGGGTGGGGTAACCTTCAACCTAATTACCAGTATGTTGTGGTTTGCAAAGCTGAACTCATATTTTATCACCATTCTTCATGTGGTTGAAAAGCTGCAGTGGTGTAGTATTTTAACCAAAAGTATTCAAATGTACACAGATGTGATGTGACATAGAGGGGAAAATCAGAAATATGACACGCCGTGGCACTGGATTTCTGGAGGGCTTTTCCAAACTGTATGAGATGCTTTCAAATCTGTCCCAGATACGTAAAGGAGCCTATCAGATGCTGAATCTAGGATTCTCATAAGCACAGATTTGCATGCAAATGCAGGAGCAAGATCTGTGACATTTAGCTGAAGAATGCAGTGTCTGCACTCAGGAAACAAGATGAACAAACCCCTCATCCCCAACGTTAGCTACCAGGAATATTATCACAGTGTGTCACTACCACCAGCGCAGAAAAAAAACATTCATCTTCACTCTACTGAAGAGCTTCGATTAGGTGTCATGCAAGAAAAGATCGATTACAGGTTTAATTGGTTCTTTATACTCTGCATTCAGTCCATGTAAACTGACCCGCTGCTTGGTAGCTGTCACACTTCCTTCCTGACCCCTATTTGTTTCCCATCAGTCCTTTGAACGTACAGTACATGTGCAGTGAGTGCCAATACTCCCCAATGCCAAAGGAAATCTGCCTATAAATGAGTATCAGTATTGTACTTCTACTCTCTTGACTATATTTCTGGCTTAGCTGTAATTTGGGTTTTTATGTGTCATCATTTCATGTGACACACAGAGTTAAGCATTGTGTTTTCTGATAAATAAATACACAGTGTATTTGGAAATATTGAGGGAGGCATTTAATTGCACTTACCCCAGTTTTAAACGTATATTGGGAATTCTGAAACCCTTCTCTAACCATCTGGACAAAAAATTATTCCATCTGCTACACAAAAATAAGTTTTGCTTGGTTCCACGGTTACATCTCTATTTTCAAAACCAAATATAGATGGTAGCCAGGCATTTCATATCTCTCTGCTCAGTTTGTGTAACATTAACTAAAAGTCTTTAATTGACATTACATTCTATGATTTCTGGTGACAAAAGGCTTTTAGTTTTTACCAGTTCCACATAAACCAAGCACTGACATATTTTGTAAACTTTGAAAACGCCCTTATGTGTTGGGCTGTGTGTAGAATTTTGACCTACGTGTGTTAAATGGTCAATTAAGATTTGTGAAATAAAGGATCTCTGGCTTTTCATTTTTCAGACAAACTGGTGCAGAAATTAACTTATTAGGACAATGCCAACATTGTGTTGGAATGAAAGTGAAATACTGGCTTTTACAACTTTCAAAACATTTAGCTGCAAGCCTGTGAATTTCTTGCATTGGCGGTGCAGGCTCCAGCACTCAGAAACCACTAATGCCAGGTGACCTCACTGCTTAGCAATATCATTCTCAGCAGCTGGTGCTCCTTCATTGACTGACCTCCTCTTGGATGCACAAGCCAGACAGTCTCTCCTCAGCTGACTGGAGACACTGGTAAATGGCTATGGACCACATTAGGTGCATAAGTACTTCTTTATATTGTTTGAATGACTGGACAGACAGTGGGGCAGAAATGGAAGAGTAGATGTGCTTGTGTTTCTGAATGAGGATGGAGGGGTTGAAAAAAGAGCTAAACGGGATTTATACTTTTCCATTTCTTCCCACTCATCTTCTCTTTAAGATCCCTGACTGACAAGGCCCCTGAGAGTATAAACACTGGTTTATTTAAAACCACAGACTGGATTGTGACTCTTTTTTTTCTGTTGTGTCAAATGGTTTCGAGAGTTGTTGGACACAGTTCTTGAAGCCAAGCTTTTCCACAAAACAAAGTCCTGGAAATGACACATTGAACATATTGAAAAATGTGAACACAGTGACGGATGTAAGGAGTTCCTCTTCCTATAGAAAACACACCTGAGGTAAGGTACCTGAATCCACTCTGTGAGGATTTTGGAAACATTTCTGATTTCCTCACTTGCACTCAGCAGAATCCAAATCACTAATCCAGAATAACTCCATATACTTTCATTTTTATTTTTCATTTTTGCAACTTCCTGCCACAAAATTTTTCACTCTACGCTTCTTGGAATGAAAGACAAACCAATTCCTATCATTTTATGCCCATTTTACTGATCCAGTGCCTACCCACCCCTCTGCATTTGTCAATGGTCCTGATAATAATACACTGTCAAAAGCAAGGGGTGTAGTCTGTAATAAGGGGTATTAACCCAGAGGGAACAGCTATCATTATGGTTTGGAGGGTTTAGAGAGTACATATACTGTACATGGTGACAAAGGGAGAAAAGAAAAGAAGAACCAACAGGGAGCCTCTTCCCTTGAATAGGAATCTGACTCAACATCTGTACAAAGGCTTTAAAGGATTTGTGAGGCCTTGAACTGTTATTAGGTGAGTATGAATGTGACAAAAATATTTTATTCTGTTGATGTCTTTAGCTTCAGGAGTGTCTTGTACAGTAGCTTTGTATTAAATATTTAGTGTAACACCACCAGGAATCGATGTGGGAAAATTGGATGAATACTTGTGGGAACAATCCTTTGCACAGTTAAAGCCTGTGTACATTATTCTGTAGTCTTGTGTCAAGCATGATCTGACCATGTCCACCCACTTATCACAAGCAATTTTAGACTATATGACATGCTAATGCCATACAAATTACACCATGACTACACGAAATGTAGTCACACACGCACACACACACACACACACACACACACACACACACACACACACACACACACACACACAAACAAAGCAGCACAAAGCAGGAGAAAGCAGGAGAAAGCATCGACCCTCTGCTTCTGATTAATGATTTCTTCTTCCCAAATTCCTCTTCTTTCTGTCAGGAAGCATCTGTACCACCTCTCTACCTATCTCCATCTATTCCCCAACATGCACCAGCACAGCACCCACAAACACACACACACACGCATTGTCAGATGAATAATTTGCATAAATGCGGGGGGGGTTGTCAGAATAGGACTCATCATTTACCTGAATGGTGCTTAATTGCACACCACTGAGCCATGTAATCCCAATCACCTTATCGTTACAAGATGAAAATTTCAAAATCCCTAACCAGTTGACTGCTGTTGACTTTCTAGCTCTCCTTTCTTCATAAACTAATTCTGCACTATCACCCACCATTTCCTACACAACATAAACACACAAAGGGTTATTCATTCATTCAATTGAAACACTCATTTTTCACCAGGGTCTGTTTTTTCCTACCTCTGAGCTGAGAGATGTGGCAGTGAGATTCTCTGAACGGCAGAAAGCCCATCAATAATGCACACACAGCTTGTTATAGCTCAGACCCACTCTGCTTCAGTGGTACCCCAACTTATAGTCCAGCATCAAAGAGTAGAAAGATGTGTGTGTGTGTCTGTGCGTGCGTGTGTGTGTGTGTGTGTGTGAGAGAGAGAGAGAGAGAGAGAGAGAGAGAGAGAGAGAGAGAGAGAGAGAGGGAGAGAGAGAGAGAGAGAGAGAGAAAGAGAGAGAGTAACGATGTTCACACATGCCATCACTGAAGTGCATGTCAGAGAAGTGTAAGGCGTTGAAAGCCTTGCTCTCAAAACCTTTACTAATGGCAAGTGGAGTGAGTGTTTATTCTCACTGAAGAAGCGCTGTAGGGAGGTTAATTTGGCAAAGGCAGAAGTATTTTCTGAAGAGAAATGTATTTTGTACTAAAAACAATCAATAATTGAGGTCAGGGACACAGGCACTGTGTGAATGGGATGTGAACCTTTCAATCTGTAACATCTAACACGTTGTATAGAATAAAAGAAAGGCTGGAGAGAGGCTTTTAGTAGCCTGCCATTGATGAATGCAGCTACTGGTTACAGTCTATACAGAACAGACTTCAACATTAAAGAAGCTTCTGCCTGAAAGCATGTTGCACCAAGAGATGTGTCCAGTATAGCCTATAAGCACCACCATGCATATATAATGTAGAACCACATATGGAGAACACAAACCAGCGTCACTCGCACACTCACACTGTTACATTGTGGTATTTTTTTACTTTATGGACAAGCTTATAATGGTTTGAACCTAATGAAATATTGTTTTGCTTGTCCCGTATTGTATTCCAATAAAAGCTGAGTTTGCCTCTTAACAGATTTTTCTCACTTCAGAGTGCCCACACAGCTTTCTTTGGAAACTGTATCTGACAACAATCACGTAAAACGCCTGCATGCATGAATTAATAGGAAATTGTACTCATCTTCTCTCAGAAATCAAAACGCCGAAAGAACTTGTTCACGTAATAAGAACAAAAACTCCCAGCCCATCCTTAGCTTTGCTCTTAAACACGTTTTTTTGTTAATATAGAATAATGTGTCAGTTTATTCGAGATCACACCCTCCCTGAACAATCCTAACTAAGGGTGGGGCGCAGGCACAACTTTTCTACCACGCAGTCCTCAAACCGAACTTTCCTGGCAGATCGCGCTCTCCTCCCTCCTCGGACGCTTCAACTCACCTGCAGGAGACTGTGATTTCTACTTTAGTGGCAGGGATGTTGCCGGTGATCGGGTCGAAGTCGTACACGGATGACATGTCCTCCAGCTTGTCCATAACGTCCCCCTCCATCATCTCCATCGCCAGAGCTTGGGGTGGCGCGGGTCTGATCCGAGAGGCGCACAGTCTGGCACCGACGGAGAGCGCCGAGTCTCCGGCGACTCCAGAGACCAGATCAGAGACCCGACAGCCTCCGGCCCGACCGGGTGAGGCAGCCACTTCACAGATGGTGAAGCCGGAGAGGAGGGAGGGGGGACACTGAGTGAGATACCCGCAAAAAAGGCGCACTGAGTTAACTGTCCGTGCAGCGTCAATAAAATGATAAAAAGCAGTGTGTGAGATTACTGTTGCGCCCTCACCGACCGGTTGCACATCACATGGAGAGGTGGACTGCTCCCTGCGCTTTGTCTTCAGCCTGTGCGCCCAGCAGAGCGTGTGAAGCGAACAGACTACATACACTCAAACCCACCCATCCTCCTCCCACACAGAATTACACTCAAGTGCTGGCAACCCTGCCCATGCCCCAGCGCTGCTGTTGTCACCCTGCAACATCCTCTGTACTGTTCACGGAGAGTGTATGTCGTGTTAACATGTATTTTCGGAGGCGTAGTAGCTTATAGAAAAATGCAGTGAGGAATAACCCAGGATCCGGGACCCCCCAATGCGTTGCAAAATACATCTAAGAGGTCCTGAGATGGTTTCCATCAGAGGACAGTAAGCAATCACACTGCTTTGGTGTTGGTTTTTCTTTTCAAACTTTCTTTCAAGTGTTTTTTATTTCTTCATGAATATTCCTGTAGGTTGTTTTAGCTCATTGGCCCCAAAACACTGTAGATTTATACAAATTGATCTCAGAGGGAATAGCTGCTTGCAGTGTTCCAACCTTATCACACATGGGCCCTCAGTGTAGATGTAGATGGGTTTGAGTATGTTACGAGATGGAACTTCTGTCTTTCAGCACCACAACACTGGACAGCGCCCACAATAAACCCTCAGTTCACTAATGATGAAAAAAAAACCTTTAGCCTTTAAAACTCATTCAACATTAAGCGTAGATTGAATCAAATATGTTTAAGCATAATGCACTTGGAGTTAAAGATGTAAATAGGTCGAAACTGCAGTTTTCCTTCTTATTGTCTGGAATTTAGTCGTTTTCTGTCTTGGATCAGGCATGAACATGGCATTTTAAGAAGTGCAGTTACCAATTAAAATGTCTTCATGCTGGCTGATTTAAAATCAATATTAATTTCAGGGAGGGAATTACATAGAGATTTAATGGCCACCATCCATCATTAGCCTGTTGTATGCAGCTAAGACCTGCCCCGCAAACCACATTGTAATAAATATGCTAAACTGGTGCAGTTGCCTGCCAAGGAAGTGATGGGTTTGTCATTTTTGGAAAACTATGATTCCAACTGGAAATGTCGTCCGTGTGTGTGCGTGAGTGTGTGTGTGTGTGTGTGTGTGTGTGCGTTCGTGCGTGTATGTGATTGTGTGAGTTTTGTTTTCTCCAAAGCCTAGCAGTATATCTTCCTCACTCGGACTGTTTACGTACATATCTCTCTGTCTTTTTCCCACGCACCAACAAAGGACTTTAACACATAACACTAATATTCATGAAGAACCAACACACTGTTTCACTAAAACTCCTGCTAGTATCTGCAGAGAAATCATTGGATAAGTTACAGATGTGACTTTTTGGTCCATGTGGAAACTGAGACAAAAGGTTTCCCCTTTCCTTTATGCCTCTCTCTGTCTCTCCATCTGTGTCTCTTTGTCTCTTTCTCACTGTCACACTCCCATCACACACACAGAGATGCATGCTGCTATAAACCATTTTGCCTCCTTTCATAAATGGGTGCAGAAGCGCACATCTCTTTCCTGCATAGAGCACCTAGCGTCTGGGCTCTGGAAATCAATTTACACCAGCACAGGATGCTTCTGCCCACACAGCCCTCCAGCTCAGGATCGAGAACACACACAATCATCCATTCAGACGTACACACCAATGGGTACATATAAAAACAAATAATTTTCTCATATGTCACTGAATGACCCATAAACAGAGATAAAAAAGCACACATATCTACTTGTAAGCCCCTTTCTTTTCTCTGGAATGATTCACATATTATAAGGGCTTGTTGTTTAGTGTGGGAGAGCACATTGTTGCAGATGTTCCAAAGAGTGGGTTGGCAGGAGCAGGGCCATAGGAAAAAAAAAAAGAGGAGGAAGAAGACCTTCACATACTTTGCCTCGATTAGTCTCCTGCAGTATTGAAATGCTAGCTCAAAAGTGTTTCACATATAGACACATAAACTGGGCTTCCAGATATCAAACTTATGTAACTACCCTTAAACAAAAGCTACAGAAGAGACAGACCGTAAAGAGGCTGATGCTAAA
Organism: Channa argus; assembly: GCF_033026475.1. Lineage (NCBI taxonomy): Eukaryota > Metazoa > Chordata > Actinopteri > Anabantiformes > Channidae > Channa > Channa argus. The sequence continues at coordinate 11,334,350 of NC_090201.1, read as the reverse complement.
ATGGATGGATGTTAATCAACTGTGTTTTTTTATATATTGCAGTATTGCAGGCCAGTGTGCTGTGTACTGGTGCGATCATTTTAACCCTGATGGTGGACACTCCTACAGTCCGATCAGCTCTGTGACAGTTAGCGCTCCAATTAACAGCTGACATTTTAAAAATCAAACATGCTGTTGAAATGACTGGTTGACAACAAATGCTGGTTTGGATCCCCCAACACCTTTTCTTTTCTGGCATGTTTACATTGGCTCTCTATTAATCAAAACAAAGAGGGAAAAGAAAAACAGCTGGAAATATTTTTTAGGTTTAGAAAATCAATGAATTAAATAAAAACTAATGCCAGTCCCAAAGAAACAAAGGCTGTGCCATGTCTAGTTCTGAATGTCTTAATGTTCTGGCTTGTTGAGCAGTCAATACCAAAGGCCTACAAAACACGGGATATCTCCTTTAAACTATTGCCACCCAACCACAGTGGACCAGGAGGTGGTCAATGCTTTGTACAGACATGACATTAATAACACCATAGGGGATTCAGTTGTCCCTTTTCTTCTGTCTCTGTCCTGTTCTTGCAGCTTCCTGTAGTTTTCTAAGCACTAATTACTGTGTTTATACTTACTTGCGTCATGCTGTCCAAAAATATCGACTTTCTGGAAGCAATTATGCAAAAACAGACAAATGCCCTGTCAAGTCCAGTAAAAGTCCTGTCTGATATGTGATTTTTTCCCCCCAACATTTGGAAAATTAATATATTTGTTTATTCAATTTTCTGGTGTTTAGGTCATTTGTATATTTTGGGGTGTTTTCTAAAAACAACAAAATCCACTAATTGATGTGTTTTAGCTGTCTAACCTTGGACCGTTTCAAAATGCAGGAGGTGGTCAGCAAATGGTTGTTAATTAGGGAATCTGGTGGTATTTCCAGCTGGGCCTGTGACGCACACTTGCAAAATGCAGTGTTTTACTTCAAATTTGACATGAGTCAACTGTGTTTTGTCAGGCCTCATATTGTGGCTGATGGTAATGGTCATGAGACAGAGGAGTGATTATCTTCTCCTTCTGTTGAAGGAAATTGCACATTTTACTAAAAGCTAAAGCTTTCGCAATGTAATTTCATACTATAATATATTTTAACAACACTATTTTTATATGAAAACATCAAAACTGCTTTATCTAAAATAAATAATTGTAAATGGGGAATTTTGGTGTTTGGCTCAGTTGGTAGAGTGGCCGCCTACCGACCATAGGGTTGGAGTCTTGCGCTTCGCTCTTCCCAACCACATGTTGAAGTGTCCCTGGGCAAGACAGTGAACCCTCAACACCCCACCCCCATCCCCAGCCACACAGCACTGGTCCCAAGCCCGGTAGAAATTGGGGAGGGTTGCGCCAGGAAGGGCATCCAGCGTAAAAACTTTGCCAGATCATCATGCGGACCAATGATCCCCTATGGTGACCCTGAACTCACAGGATAAGCCAAAAGGACAAAAAAATAAGTGAAATTTTGGTGTTTTTAATATATGCATGAAAATAAACACAGATAGATTGTAGTGTAAAGAAATATACAAGAATTACACATCCAAGAAAACAGCTCAGTGTAACACATTACATTACAACCTTAAGCCTTAAATTGTAAAGAAGTTGTAAAGAACTGTTTTTTCATTAACTCAAAAACGGAAACTTGAATAGTCAGATTTTCTGTGAAATGAATACATTAAGGGAAGACACCATAAATAAATAAATACACTTTTAAATAAATAAATGTTAATAATAAATGTCTTTAACATTATGAAACACTGACAGTAAAAATCTAATATGTAAGAATTGACTGTTTCTTACCATTTGTATATTTCTTACTTACAGATATTTCCAAATATAATACGAAATATAATACTATATTTTGGTTTACAAAGAAAAACTAGAGTCTTGTTCATTGGAATTTCTTTAAATTAAGATCCTTTAAAAAGAAATGCTCCTGATGGAAAAACTGCTGTGGCAACATGATGTTTTACATATACTGATCTCTGTCAAAAAGCCTGAGAGATGCAGTAACACTTTTAGTATTACATAGATTATTACATACCCATTTACGCAAAAACCACTGACAGTGGTGGTGTTTACTGAATTTCTGGCTGAGGTGGATTTAATCTGACTGCTGAGGCTTTGTGTTTCTCTGCTTGCTGTAGCAGTAAGTGGGTACAGCACTCATACCCTGTAGAGTAGTAGGGGGGTTTGATAAACCGCAGTTCAAAAGAGCCACATGTTCCCACCCTGAGTGTAATCCTGCTCTGTGGCCCAGTGGTCTAATCCAGAATCAAACCCCTCCTGAGCTGGAAACCAACACAGGGAAACCTTTTATAGGAACAAATGCTCTGAGATTGACAAACAAACAGAAGGAGCAACAGACACACACACATAATCAGTGTTTATGGAAAGCCACAGCAGCCTATAGGTGGCTGATTGACTGGCTGATGACCCTGTCGTTCCTCAGGCTGCAGCAGTGGGGGTTCAAAGATCTACCAGAATTACCAGCAATATAATAATAAAATGATCCACACCTTTGCTGATTAGGTCTACAGCAGATATGCAGACATACAAATCATGAACACTTGCGGCTCCTGTTAATCAGATGACTCAGATCCAGATGTTTTAATTGTACATTAGTTTTAGTCCTCAAGGAAAATTGCCTGAATGCCCTTGTGTCTGTGTCTGTTTTTACCATTGAAGTGTGTGTTGAGAAGGTTAGGCTCTAATTGGGTTGGGTTCTAATAAGTACATATTGTAGCTGAGTTTAAATAATAAAAATAATTTTAAAATGTTAGCAATGAAAAGGTGAGAACTCCCTGCAGGCAAAGTTTCCACCAGGGACCTTTTTTTAAATATCCAAAGGGAGCACTCTCCTTTTGGGCTGCTCAATGTCGCCACTTTGGATCTGGCACAATTACATTTTATTCCGTTATTATTGGCTCTGACATTCCCTTTGAGACTGCGGTTATAAAAATAATTAGGTGAAACAAAGTAAGTATGCGTTATATATAAGTTTAATATGAGTTTAAATAGGTCTGCTGATGTGTTATTTTGGTTTAATTATGACACATTTGATCAAACTATCATCCTGTTTGTATGTCTCAAAAACAACAATAAATGCTATTATGTTTTAAAAAACTGTTGAAATGATGTGATATAAATACAATTTAAATAGATATATCTGTGTGTGTATGTATATATATATATATATATATATATACATACACACAGATATACATATATTCAGCCTTGAAAACACATGTTTAAAGCACCAGGGGAACTGTTGTACCTGTTCCAGTCTTTACAATATGCTAAGCTAATCACCTCATAGCTTTCTAGCCTCTAGCCTTACAGAGAGTGGCATCAATCCTCTTTTTTTGCAAGAAAGACAATAAGCATATTCCCAAAAGCTACTCATCAAACAGTTTTTTTGTATTCGTAGGGTTAGATCAACTTAAACAGGTTCTTCTCTGTGTGCAGCAGGATGTTCCCTATCTTACAGGCCAAATGTCACTGGAAACAAACAAAAGTCAAAAGAAAAACAAAAATTCTGGTATTCTTGACTGCAATGTATTAAGTCTAAACATCAGCGGACAACTTATGGCCAATGTGACCTTTCACCTTTTTGTCCCTTTGTGTTGCAGTTATTGCCAATCTGCGATGAGACAAGACAGTAATTTTTTCCCTCCATGTGTTTGAAGGCATTCTCAATGACAGAGGTTATATGAATGAGAAAGATCAGATTTTTACAACACAGTTAATTTATGACGTGTCATAACGTATGATGTGTCAGTTGACACAAGCAAGCTCACGCAGGTTCTGAAAAATTAAGGTCACTTCGATGTGTTATAAGAACAGTTCCAATGATGAATGCTGCCCGTGGCTTTTTATATGATACACATGAACGAACAATATAATTGGTTTTGTTAGGTTGAGAATTTAAATGGGAGTTTTTATGGGGTGCTTTATTAAAAGATGCCAGATTGTGTTTTGAAGGAAACAACTGTCCTATCCTGAAAAAGAATACCGCATGTGGATAATGTTTGACAGAACTGTTCTGACAAAGGATCAAAGGTTGATGTCTGTTTTTCTGCCAGATCCACCTTCACACTTCAGAGGGACTTCAGACTGGGACTGAGTGTGAATCTACTCCTGGTGAGTGGGCCTGAAAATACTCACAGTGAATACTTGTGGATCTTACCATTCATTTTCCAACACTCCTCTTATATCCAAAGGCTATCCAGTGCATGGTAGCATCCCGTCTTCAGCATCATGATGGAAATGGCATTCTACCCAGCAGTGGCGCTAATGTATTTTTTGGGAGTCGTGAAAGCAGCGCAGGGCGATCGAGTGGAGCTGAATGACCGTGCGTCAATGAATGTGTTCTGTCTTTTTGTGCTGGTACAGCCGCTGTGCCTGGTAGTGGGAGGATACACTGGCATGGCTACATACCTCCTCACAGCTCTTGTCTCCTACAACTTCCTGCCATGGAGGGAGACAAAACATCCCGCAAAAGTAAAACAGACAAAGAAGACAAAGTGAGAACAATGAACTTACACTGAATGGTGAAAACAGTGGGTTTAAAAGATAATACAATGTAAAAATGTTTTTTACATGAATAAATGCACGTGGAGCTGCCTTTCTAAACCATACACTAGTTATTATACATATTTCCATACATTCCATTTGCAGATGTAAACATCTGTGGGTAGATACGTTATGTTCTGTTCTGAAAAATATTTTGGGAAATGTTGTTTATTTTCCTGCTGTGACTCAAACAAGATGATTGACACCACTTTCATGTCAGTGAGGGAAATAAGAACTAGAGCCAGCACTTACAGTGCTGTAGGTACCTTAGCTTACAGCACAAAGACTGGAAACAGCTGACAGTAGCTAACGTAGCTCAACGATAATGAACACTGCAAGAAAAACTCCACAAATACATTCTTGGAAAAATTCTGCATTGTTTTTTTTTTTTTTTAATATCCACCCATGTTTATGAATGACATGGATAAGCCTGGTAGCATAGTGTGTGTAGTGTAAAAGTGGACTCAAAGAGCAAGTGCTTAATGGGATTAGACTATGCTATTTGGTTGATAGTCCGAGGCTTTGTTCAGCGGTCACACACATGCACGCTGTGTGTCTGAGAATCGGGCATTTTGTGGAGATGTTTATTACTTCCTCTGCGTTAAAATCCTCTTTGAGTTCATGTTGAATCGAGTCGTTTTCCAGGCTCTGAATGGGTTTCTATCTCTCAGTCTCTCTCCCTTTTTTCTCCCCTTGTAAGTGTGAATTTATGTTGGATAAATATGATCATGACCTAAAATGTGTGTGAGTGCTGTATGTTGTCAGTTTGCCTAGCTTACATGAATCAGTGGTGCTGCCTTCTGCATCTTGCAGCAGTCTGCCCTCCTGCACCTCCACTGCACATTTATAGCCTAATTTTTCTTCAGCATTCCTCTTATTTCCCAGCCATTCCTTTCTTAGTACCTTCATTCGAAAATCCTACATTAGGGTTTGTTTCTGCTGCTAATTGCCCATTTCGTCTCTTTTTCATCTGATATTACCTACACTATCACTGACAAGAGTTATACATGTATTATCAATCAACAGTAACTATGGTTTCCATTTGTGTCCATTTCCATTTCTGTCATTGTCAGTTTATGACCACTATATCACCGTGTCAATTCAAGTATTGATGAAATGAAAAGGAACAGTGACAAAACTGTAATTTTGCTGAAGTGAGTAAATGCCATTGCAGATGAGCTTGAGAGTGTTTTAACTCTTCGAAATTGAAGATTTGTAGTAATTTCAACTCTGCAATTTGGAAAAAAGCTGTGACAGACTCACTGCATGCAGTCAGAAGCTGTTAATGCAAAGAAATCATCACCTTTTAAAATAGCTAACTTCATAGCAAACAGTTACTTATTTACACATCCACTATATGTGGTGCAAGCATTCATTAAGAGTCACCTCTGGCCACTTGATAAAAGTAAATCCAATAATCACTTATGAATTGTTGCTGCTTTGTGTTGGGCATGTTGGATACACTTTACCGTGAGAATGAATTTTAGTTTACTCACCAGTAAACATATTAAATGTGGGACATTTACCATACTCTTGGGGTATTTGGTTGAATGTCTAAGTGAATTTGTTTGTAGTTACAGAGTGATTGATAGAGTCAGACTGATGAGCCAGCAAGTTGAACAGACTCACTGGAGCGTTGTAGTGTCACAAAACAGACAGATAATCAAATGAAATTTCATAACTTTATTATATGGAAAGAGCAGATACAACACATACAGCTGGAAATGACAGTTTGTGAACGGATGTTTATTTGTTACTAGCATCTTCAAATGGTTTTTGCCTCCTCAGAGGCGGTAATGGCCATCGTACATCACAGTGCTTATTTCTCCCATTGCGGCTCGGACAAGCACAGCCTGACACAAGTTAATGATCAGAGTTTGCAAAGAAAATGAAGATGTATGAGTTGAGCCTGTAGCCATCTCCTACCTAGATATAGAAAGAAATGCTTCACGATAAAAAAAAATAAAAAATCCCCATGTATTCATCTTTTAACGTGTTTGTTTATGCTGAACGATCAATAAACTCCTATCCATTTTAAAAGGTACAGATTTTTGGTCTCAAGAAGCCACCAACATGTACAAAAACAAAACAAAAAGGAATTTGAGGTAGATTTTGGTGATGGTGGGGACCCTGCTGCACTGTCAAATTACTAAATTCTATCTACACTGGGTTTTTAAGTTATTTAAATTACTAAGTGTCAATTGACTTTTAATTATGTAGTTTGGAAACCCAAGGTTTTGATGCTTTATGCTTTTAAAATGACTCAGCCCACATATGGAAAAAGTCAGTATACAATAACTGCTGATCTAGCTTATTGCATTTCAGTAAAATTATCACACCAGAAATCCAAAATGGCTGTTTCCAATGTATTTATTTTCGAGAGAATGTTGTATCCTTCATTAAATATCTATTTACATTATTTACAGTTAACACATTTTACATGGCTTGGTTACATGCACATACTCATATATAAAAAAAACCCACTGTACACACATTTACACTCAAGAGGGAGTAGTCAGTGCAATTAAAGGCACAAATGACCTTTGACCCAAGAGTCCTACATACATACATACATTGCCACATATTGTGTTATCAAATGAGAGTTCAATATGACAACACACATACACACACCTGAATTAAAAAGACTTGAGCAGCTGTAAAGAAGACTTGTGTTGGTGTGCGATAGTGATTCACTGCCAGGCAGCAGAGCAGTAAAGTGCCCACTTGATTGTGTCTAAATGGGAACCCATCCCCTCAGCAGCCGGAGGCAAAGTTGAAAGTCTTTTTAGCCATAATGATAAAGCAAGCAGAGATGTCCTTTGATTTAGAATAGGAATCCACAATCTGTAGGACAATCTACAATCCTCTAACAAGTCTGTGACAGACTTAGGATATTAGGTTAATGATTATCAATGTCCTGCATAAAGGCATTCTGTTTCTTTAAGGCGGTAAGGCCTGTTGGCTGAGGCACCAGGCTGAAGCTCAGGGGCTGACTACTAAGGTTTTATGTCTAGTAGTTTAGTAGTAGTAAGATGGTAAAGCTATGCTGGGTGGGAAATGCTAAAGGTGGTAATCACACAATTAGTTTGTCTGGCATCTCGATTTAATAGTCTGTTCTGGGTCTGATATCAACATTAATTTTTTTGTTTGAGCATTTGCTAAACCCTGCTTCTAAACAATGACTGTCCAAACACAGAAAATGTAAGTGGCCAGGGCAGGCATGTCTACTTTGGATTTGTCAAGAAGCTAAAAAAGTGTAAAAAAAAAAGCGCAGTAAAAAGTTTTAGTTTTTTTTAATCCCCTATAAAACCGAGCTAAACTTTACAGTCCAGTATGGGTAAAACAGGGTGTTTATCTGAGTACATCGTACATGCTGAGTATCTGCTAAATCTAGTATTCGTTATTCATTATTCATAAAGCCATTATTATGTCGGGTTACAGAAACAACTGCTGCTCTGTCCTGCTTCGTATTTGGTTTGGGTGAAGTTGTTCTAACCAATCTTGCATTAGATACAATAGCTTTACATTTTCCAAATTCATTTAAAGCATAAAAAAGGGTATTTAAAAGCAGGGACATACTGGGTACAGTCTTTCTCTGTCTAAACTGCTGTGCACTTTTAGAGGTTAAAGCCTTGTTTTGGACTTTTGTAAACTAATTGGAAAGATAGGCCTAATAAATATCTGGAAAACTAGCTTGTCGAGTATTCACAGCAGTGTTCATTTTTCACAGTTCAAGTCAACCCCAACACTGACACACAGACAAAATAACTGAGGCCAATTGATAAAAAGGAAAAGAAAAAAAAAGTTTACCTCAACAGAATCATCACGCCAGTATTAACAAAAGGTATGACACACACATTTTTACACTTTATTACAAAATGCAGCTGTGCACATGGAGTGAAATGCAAGAATCAGAGATTGGGGAAACTTTGGATGGGGCTGATGGGGCCAGATAATAATTTAGGTTTAGTTATAATAAATGTTCCAGCAAGCAATCTTTTGTGAAATATACTTAATTTTTTGTGATGCATAAATTATTGACTGGTAACAAACAACCAAAAGCAAATGAGATAATTAGGACATAAATACATTCAATTAATGCTATGCTTGCAGAGTATGCTAAATTGTATAGTAGAAGGCCGCTTTTGTTTACTTTAAAACAGAAAATAACTGCTGATGTTCAAGGTAAATCTGGTCAATAATCTTTTCCAATAGGACATTTCATCAGGTAGGATTTTTCCCGGGTTTACTGCTACTACAGGAGAAAGAGATTATTGTTAGATCTTGCCATCACGGGTCTCGGATTACATCTTTCATGTAGTAATATGACCCGTTTGTGGTCAGTAATATTAAGAAAAATGCCAGAATACCAGCAGACCGCCAGGGAAATAAGGACGGAGGTGGATTCTCCTGAGCATCTACAAAGGTTTGCATGCTGCTCTGTCAAAGTGAAAATTCTCATTCTCCTTCATTTTGTTTTGTATACGAAAGGGGACTTTTAAGAGCAGGGATATATTGGGGACTGCCTCTCTATGTCTTGACAGTTATCTAACATATTGTATGAGCATCTGCACTAACAATATCACTGATTTCTAAACCTACTATCGAGCTAAACAGCTATGAATTTTTTAGTACGATTTAAAGCCTTGTTTGAGACTCGTTAACTTTTCACAAACCATGTCAGACCTAGGCTTATTAAATATCTAGAAAATAGCCTGTAGAGTATTCATAGCAGTGCTCATTCTCCAATGAGCATGTACTACACATGTAAACCCTAACTAGCAGAGATAATAACACTGAGGCCAAAAAATAAAAAGAAGTCAGTTGACCTCAACTGAACCTCCTCTCCATTATAAAAAACACATTTATTTACATTTAATCAAGTAAAGAATTAGTGCTGGCATCGGCTGAAGTGCAAGCCTCAGAGCGTGGGGCAGCTTTGAATGGCGTCTGATCTAAAGGCAGACAATAATTTGTGTTGCTACAAAACAAAATCTTCCAGCAAAGCGTCATCGTGGGACATTCTCTTCATTGTTCTAATACATTTGATGTATAATTTATTCACTGTCAATCCTCAGAATACCAGCAAGCAAGCAAATCATTTGGATCAAAAATCCACTCAGGTATTAAATATTAAGATTAATAATAGACAGAGAAATTGCCCACTGAGCTGCTATGTTCTGAGGTGTCCAATCAGCCGATGAAAACCACTAACACTGTGCATCCTTTAGCAAATTTACAAGCACAGGGCACATTACAGTACTACATTATTATCTCTAGCATTAAGTAGAGTCTGGATGAGTGAAAAAAAGAGAGATAAAGGCCATTTTAGCACTGTGATCACATGAAACCATCCACCAAGTTGGTGAGTAGGGTCAGTTTGGCAATTTGGCACAGATAAATACATAGTGTACAAAGAAGGGTCCAGTGGAGTCTAACTCAAGTATACAACCCATTAGGTTATACAGATTAATTTCCCTGGCCACCTTTTGTACCGGTCATCAAAAACTATTATACAAATACCACATATTATACATATTTTAAACCAGTAATTATGGCCACAAATGAGTGCACATCTTCTCAGTCCTGCAAGACTTTCAGCTTTGGCCAGAATGGGAAGATACTGATTTAGGATGTGTGCATTTTGTAGAGCAAAGCACAGTACATTGATAAGAAGTAAAGAGAATTAAATGAAAAACATGGAACGGGGTATATTTGAGAAGTAGGACAATAAACTAATAGTACCTCTTTTTTCTTTTAAGTAACAAAAAAAAAAATTCTTAAACAAGCCATTTGGTTGATTCAAAGAGCTACCTAAATTATGACTACAGCATGACTAAATCACATCCATCAACTTTTACCTGAGTTTCTAAGCATAGCAAAATATTAAAACCAAGAACACTTCAACAAATCATTCCCATCCACACCTTTGCAGTCACAGCCCTCTATAAAACAAAATACTACATAATTGCTTTTGGAGAATCAATAAACATCGGCACTACATATTAACTTGTTGGTGGGGAGGGGTATTAATGAACATTAGCACCTACAATTGCCAGTTTCATGATCCAAGCATAATTTAACAAAATCAAAGTATGTTTATGGGTCTTTTATAAGGAAAAGTGCATGCAATGTTCAAAGAATCACTTTTCAATAGAGGGAGTGAGATTTCAGAGCTGAATGGAACCTAACTGTGATCATATGATACAAACAGGCATGAATTAGGTTTTACAGTGAATTCCATGTAATTGGCTGCTTTTTAATGCTGTGTGCCATTTTGGAATGATGTGACACTGACAAAAACTGATGTTAATGCTTGCTACTGTATTATCTGAATGTAGAAGCATCAGCCAACAAAGCAATAACTAAATTGACATTTAAGACTTGTGTTATTACTGTTGCCTGTAGGTGTGTGTGTGTGTGAGTAGAGTGCTGCAATGCTGAATTTGTTTCATTAAAGACACACTAAATCAACACATTGAGTTATGCCAGGACCTATCAGGCAAGATGGATAACCGAAACATCTGCTGATATCCTGTGTTTGTGTCCACAGTTTGTGCATAAGTGTGTGTTCCCCACATGCATAATCTGCCACATAAACAGATTTGAACATCAGTGCACATGTAAAGAAGTTTCATCCTGCCTTTAAATGTAGCAGCAAATAGTGGGTGGAAGAAAATTGGATTTAAATAGGAAATCCCTCTCAGTTATGACCTACTTTTACCCAAATAATCTTCCCTGAAAAGCAGCCAGTGGAGCTATGAGAGCTCTAATTAAATTGACTTCCTGGAGAAGTTCAGTAGTGGGAGAGGAGGTTGACTCATCAGCAAGACTGGTCAGTCTGACACTATCACTAATCTAAAAGATCAGAGTAGAGCTCCAAGCAGACAGGGGGAAACTAGCAAGGCTCCCATTACCATTTGCGTGGCAGGTAAATGGCAGAAATGGGCCACATACTGTATAATGATCTGGCACTTTGGCCTCATTGGAGTTTCTGACTCAATAATACTATTTGAGAAGTGCATAATTTGGCCATGAACTGTTTGTGTCATGTTTATCTGCAGGGGTGTTTCTTATTTTCACCAGAGTTAGCACTTTATAGAGCAGATAATACAATCTGGTCAGATCCTCTGGGGCCAGTGCTACCTTTGTTGTGCTACTGGATGTGTGCTTTACTGTTTGCAGGGTCAGCAGCTAGACAGTCTGATAGCCAGAGGGCCACAGAGGACACATCCACACAGAGATGAAGTTCCAGGCATTAAATGAAGACTTCAAAATGTCAAGCACCAGGTGTTCGTACATGGAGACCCGTAAAAATGCTCCATCCCACCTCATGCCCAAGTCTAAAACAACCGAGGTAGGGAAAATAAAAAAATAAAAAATTCAGCAAGACTTGATTGCAGTAAAGTTTCAACGTTATATTGAGAGAGGCTGGAGCTAAACACTAGCATTTATGGAGTCATGAAGAAAACATCGAGGGATGGTGATTGTGAAATCTTCAAGTGATGTCTTACCAAAGATCAATTATTTAGTGATGATCCACTGTGATGAGCACACATCGTGACCCACTATAGTGTTCAGTGTCAGAACGACTGCAACAGTAATAAGCAACTTGATGAACAAAGAGCGGGGATTACACTTGATAGGAAGCCTTGCTTTGGGGTAAATCTGGACTCAGTCTTGACTTTCACACAGTGGATACATGAATACACACATCTTGGAGCAAGTTCTTTTCTAACTGTTCTGCAAGGATTTTGTAACCTTGGCAAGAGAACAGAAGGACACTTTCTTTTCTGTGGAAGTCTTTATGCCAGGAGAGAGAATTGTTCTGCCTTCTGTATCCACATCTGGGAGAAGCAGTTTATCTTGACCAAGTAGGATCACACCTGAATGGCACTTTCCAAATGGCAGTAAAAATATAAAAGGCAAATAGTTTATTTGCCTTTTAAAAATATATTCCACCTCTCCTTTGTCATTTTGCACCGTGGCAAGAAAAAAAAAAAAAAAACACCTCGATTGCCTTGGAAACTGTGATTTCTGTGTCACATCGCATTGCTGGAAATGCACAGGTCACAGATCAGTGGCTGAAGTTGCAGCAAGATGGCTGACAAAGGAATCACAGTCACTTTGGATGTCACCTCTTCCTCCAGACCTTTGACAGCCAGATCTTCACTGTCTTGTCGCTAGGGAGGGAGAGACCGTGAGAGAGAGAGATAGAGAGAGAGAGAGGTGGGATGATGAGCAAAGGAAAGCAAGGAGAACATAACAAAGGGAGAAATAACAGAACATCAATCAGCCAGTCTCTTCCTTTTCAAAAACCCATTGTACATCAGACACAACAAAAAGCGACTGACTTCAAAGTACTCCTCACACACATATGCCCACACACACTTCATTAAATATCCTTCTCCACAGAATCAGTAAAAAAAAAAAAAAAAAAAAAAAAAGTAAAAAAAAATTCAACTTCACAGTAAAGTTTAAAACTAAGTAAGATTCATAGCACTGCAACATGTAAATCTAATCAACCTGCCCACTGCTCTACTCCCAACTGATCTGGGAATTTAATTTTCACCTTCTTGCACAATCACATGGCACTAGTCATAACACCCTTTACTAGTCAATTAGGCAATACATAGGAAAGCATCACATTTTTCATTAACAGTAGCCATAAATACCATAGCAGAGTGAAAGCACCACTGAACCTTACTATTAAAGTTGCACCTTATCCTTTTTCCACACAAGATTTACAGGAACTTTCGTCCCAGATTTACCAGTGCCAGGCTGGCTGTTGCCCCTATTTTCAATCCTTATTTGGAGCTATCTGGCAGCTGGCTGTAGCTTTATATTAAATAAACAAATAAAAAGGTGTGTGATGTTTTTTATCTAACTCTTGGCAAATAGAAAAAGAAGCATAAAAAATAAAAAAGTAACTATTCATTTAGTAGAGCAATACATGCAGCAGAAAAATCTGATCTGCCAACACGAGAAAAATAAAGTTATTCTGAAAAGAACTGTGTGAGTCACTTGTTCAATCAACGAGAAGCTGTTTATCTTAGGGCAGGCAGAGTTCTGCAAATGAACCTGTAACCATGATGAAAGTTTCAAAAATAGAAGTCAAACTGAGCCAAACAGAACAGCATTAGCAAAGAGAAAAAACAAATCAGAAAATAATGACAAAAGAAATGCAGCAAAAAGGAAAGATAGAAGGGGAAAAGAAACACAAAAGGGACAAATACAAAAAGAGTTTGCTTTTTTTTTTAGTTAAGAGTACCAGAGAAGGGAAGGGTTGGTGAGCGGAGAAGAGGCATTCATGGGAGGCTGGTGGCTCTGCCTTTAATGGCCAGGACCCGTCGAGGAAGACACGGGGTCAAGCCTGGCACATAGCTCCACAACTTCACCCTACAGTCACTGGTGTCAATATTGGGAAAGGGGGAATAGAGATGGAAGAGTGACAAACAGGAGAAGAACAGGAGGAAGGCAGAGTTTGTCCACAAAGAAGATGACCGAAGAACAAGAGATGAGGGAGAGCGAGAGAAGACAGAAAGTGGAGGGAGGAGAAAGTTAATCATCCTCAGTGACAGCCCACCAGTTAATTAAGAAGTGAGGAATGGAAGCACAGACACAATGTGTAGACCACAGTATGTCCCACTCAGACTCACACAAACAAGGAAAGAAGCATTACAGTATCTCAGTCCAAAGCAGGCATGAACTGAGTAAAAAAAAAAAAAAAAAAAAAAAAAAACACAGCTCTGGAGAAAAATTCAATTTAGTATGACCCTCTCTGAGTTACACAAGGCACACACACACACACACGCACACACCTGTAGATTAATGCATGTGATGAAACAAGCATGAATCATAACCCAGTACTTCATGTTGAAAAAATTTGGTATTGGCTAAAAGCCTGACATTTTGAACCTCCAGACCTTATCAACTACTCATATGACAAGGCTGACACTACAGTATTATTATTGTGAATTTCCCAAAATCCTACAATGTACTTTGCAACACTCACACAAATCCGACCCTTTACATTTCTGAAGACATTGTTTAAAAAATAGATACATTTCACCATTAGATATTATAACTAATAATTGACAACTAAAACTTTGAGCACAATAGCTTTTTCCAAATATCACTCAAACAGAAGCTGGTTGCTGCTACAGCAACTACATTTTGTAGATTTTTAAAAAAATACACATTAATTCCCTTAGGAAGTAATGTGAGCATGTGGAATTGACTTAAACTCAAATGCCTATGTTTATTGTGATACTTTTATTTTACAGTATTGCAGTTTAAAACATCTATAGAATAATAATGGTAAAGTACTACAACATTGTCTTACCTGGATGCAGTGAATATCTGCCTCGAGTTAGTACATATGGCATTAATGGGGCTGTCATGACCTCTGACCTCTCCAATGGGTGTGAAGTTATCTACATTCCACACCTTTAGCATGCCACCCCGACAGCCACTCAATAGCATGGGTCGGCCAGGGACATATGCCAAAGCACACACCCAGTCTTTATGGGCGTTGGGGATTTGCTGTGGATTGAAAATCGACATCAGACATTTTAGAGCAGTTGTGTATGCAAGTCATCAGGGTTATTGTGCTAGGGCCGTGCCATATCACACAGTCCACAATAAAGTGTGATACCTTCTCCATATTTCATGATATTGATGTGTTTGCATATGCCTGTAAAGCAAATTTGCATGCTGAGGGACCACACTTGCATGTTGGAAGCGTCTGAGTATAAGCTAAGGCCCAAAAATTACTTGGAAATTGATTTAACATGAAATTATATATATATAATTTCATGTTAAATCAATTTCTAATTCAAACTAATTCAAACATCTGTAATTTGTACCAGCCCCTACCAATGAAACATCACATTTGTTCCACCATCTCAAGCATAAACACTACCAAAATCAGGAGGGGACTGTGGCATATGTTGGACCTTTTAACAATGGTTCAGGTGAATGGTAAAACCTGACCTATGATCCAACACGTTCTGAAATATTTGAGGAAGGAATATTTTAATTATATTCTATTTCTTTGACATAATTGGTTTAGTTTAGTAATTGATGCTCGTCAGGGTTATTTTTTATTCACCGTTTGTGTTTGTAAGGCTCTCAACACCATATACTGAATGACTTGTAAGTTATGTTAGTACGATTTTTATATTATCATCATCATTTAAATAATAACTACAAATTTATTGATAAATTTTGTGATGAGTCTACATCACCAACCTCTGAAAGCAACAAAGTCTTTCATTCTTCAATGTCTGTAAATTATCATCAGTAAAACAGGATACTGTGTTGTGTTGAGTGGAAATTGCAAATAGTTGCTAGGCAACATATAAGAACAAGCTTGAGAGTCACTAATACTATATTTACACTCAATACAGTAGTTATTCTTAGCTCATGTGTTCATCATTTTACAATGGCTTCAAACATGATTCATAAAGTGAAAATGGAGTGTGAAAACCGTCACACTGACAAGACCTTGTTCCTTCATTTGCTTTAAGTAACACAAGAAAATCAACTAATTTAGGCAACTGTGCTTGTGGTTAATACTGGGTGGGTATTGTAGAAGTTACCTTAGGAATAACTTCCGTCCTAATGCTGGTACAATGTTAATATTAGTCAGTCCAATACTACAGAGCCCAAAAATACGGAGCAAACATATAAAACCAATTTGGATTTTTATCACACTTTTATTACTCCCACACTTTAAAAATCATATTCTGTTTATCTCGTCCAACTGCAGATTAATTTAGCCGCTCACTGCCGAAAGACATGCACGGTTAGATTATTATTTTTTTATTTATATAGTTTTTCCTGATGAGTTTTATTTGCTTCTGTCAATAATTGTTATTTGAATTTTGCTGTTGAGATAAAATTGTATTCAGAGTAACACTGCAAATAAAGCTCTTTTAAATTATAGTATAGATACAGGAATGTATCTTCCTGTATGTGTTTTCACCCTGTAGTGAGATAATCTGTTCATCTTCTCTAGGTTTGGGCAGTCAGTAACAAAATCTTTTCTTCTTGTCCATATCTATTTTATCATGATTCCCTATAAATTGAACAGTTTAAAATAATATATATACTATAGGTCTCTGCATTTCTCTGCTACAAAACTGGCAAACTATTTTTTGAAGGTAATTTCATTGTGCAACAAAGCTCCAGGTTTTTTCTGTTAAGTCATGCCAAACAATAGTCAAACCCAAGAGTGAGGGAAATATTGTGAGTGACATTATCCAAAGCACTATAATTTACTCTGAACTACATCATTTAGAGCAGATATCACATTGCGTTGTATAAACAAGGATTTATTTCAGTAGCTCTAGTAGATTCACAATACAACCAAAATTGTATTTGAAATGACATATTGTTGTACTACATATTTAGAAAAGTTAAACTGTTTGCACAAATGACACAAACATTGTTAATGATGCATGCTGGTTATGCAAAAGTCTGTTCTACTTTATCAGCCTGTATCTGAAAACATTTCTCACATAAATGTTTTCCTGTTTCATTTCAATGCTTCATCTGACATTTAGCCATCAGTTTTGTATATGATTATCCTGGGGGCGGCTATAGCTCAGTTGGTAAAGGCAGTTGCTTACGGACCACAGGGTGAGTGGTTCGATCCCCGGCGGTGGCTATATGTCGAAGTGTCCCTGGGCAAGACACTGAACCCCTAACAGCCCATTCCCCCTCCCCAGCGATGCAGTGCCGGTCCAAGCCCGGTAGAAATTGGGGAGGGTTGTGTCAGGAAGGGCATCCGGCGTAAAAACTGTGCCAAATCAACATGCGGACAATGATCCCCTGTGGCGACCCTGAACTCACGGGATAAGCCGAAAGGACAGTAGTAGTAGTAGTTTGTATATGATTATCCTATTATTGTGATGGAATTAGAGCTGTAGGTAGGGAACTGCTATTGCAAAAAAGGCAAAGTTCTCACATACATTATATCTACCTCACTATCTGTAACAACTTTACACCAGTGGATAAAAATGTGTTAATAATTTTCAACACTTCATAGAGAGCAACACCCCACTGTAGCAAGAGTTGCATTAGCATGTTGACAAACCAGTAAAACACGAACATAAACTTGAAATTGTTTTTGGAAGGTATATTAAGATATTTATCAAGCAACTGGGAACCTCAAAACTACAGTGATGAGCAATTATAAACAAATTGCTTCACATATTCCCACAAGAAACACACTATGGCATATGCATTTTAGCAGTAGGGTCAGAGCAGAACAGCTTGCAGCAGCAATCCTGGAGGAGGCAGAGTTTTAGAGTCTACTGTAATATATTCTATTATACCCCAAGCCACAATTTGATCTTATTACATAATAAGACAGAGACTACTGAGTACAGCTGTAAAATGGATTTAGTTGGCTTCTTCACAACTGAGGCTGAGGTCATAAGCCACAGACCACAGAATTCACTTGGTTGATGTAATTCAGCTTATAGTATAAATAATATCGTCTTGTGTTTTGTTTGGTCTGTTCTGATAAACAAAGGCTAAATAGAACTTATTCAAAACAACTTGACAAAGTGCTGCTTAATATGCATATTACTGTGCATGCAAATGAGTAAGCCACATCCACCCACAAGGTGCAATATTATGCATTATTAACATATTGTATGCAGGCGGCAGCTGGGGATACACAAGAGTGCAGTCAGCACTGGGATACAAAGGCAAAAAACACACACATACACACAGTCCATGACTTTCCTCTGTGGTACCTGTGAATGTGATGCATGTGGGCTCTAATGTTGACACAGTACTTTTCTGCCACATTACACATGATGACACTGTTGACTCGCTCCACAGAGTGAACACTCGGGGTAAAATAAGACATAGAAGGAGCACCGGTGCCAGGAACCTGTCCACCAACTGAATACTCAACCAGCAGCACAGCTTTTCAATGTCACAGTTGTTGGCTAACAAGGAAAATCAAGTTTCCACTAGTATGGACACAGTAGGTGTTCCTGTGCTAAAAGTGTGACTGTGGAAAAAAAAGCCTAGATAAGACAGCTTGTTTTAATAAACATGTCCAAACGTAGTAAGTGGGGTAATTTGGGTAATTAGCGAGAACTTTGGTTCCATGTTCTGCTTTTTTCCCTCTCTGGAGGTAACCTTTAAGATAAACCAAATGTCCACAACAAGGTTACAACTAATTAGCCTAATAATCACACTGAAGTACCATTTTTTTCCACTTCATTCAGTCTGAGATTCTGAGTTTATGTCAGGCAGCATTCTTCTTGGTGGGAAGTGTTTGGCTGACACCAATCTTACAATGAAATCTGTGTTAGCATTTGCTAAGAGCTGATTTAGTAGTTTGAGTGGTTTCTGTAAGTAAATTTACAAAGACTATACAGCTGTGTCAATCACACCTGTGCTTGTTTCCGTTTATATGACTGTTTCTGTGTTGCCGTTTTTAATGGGCATACTTCACTAAGTAACAAGCTAACAGGTAGATAGCAAAATATGAAGAATGACGACCACACTTTTATTCTCATCTAAAACTCTCTTGTTGGTGACTGGGTATGATGCCAAATATATAAACCTTTCTATACAAGCTACAGTGCCTCTTGAAAGTTTTCAGACCCCTTTTTTTAAAATTTTGTTATGTATGTAAAATGAAATCTTCAAATAGTTTAATTTGACCCAAAGTCACACAACCAAAGATATTTCATTTACAAACGTGAAAATTAGAAAGGCAAAGGTTTTAAAGTTATGACATATGAGCTCCACATTCACATAAATGGAAAGTAATTCTGCTTCCTGCTTAACCCAACCATGCAACCAGTCATAGTCATAGCATATGTTTCAAGCAACACATAAGTATAGCTTTAACCCTAAATAACCCATAGCTAGTTTTGTCTTGGCATGTCTTCTTCATAGTGGAAGACTAATGCATAAGAACAAACACAGACAATCACACACATATTTAAACACCAAAACACCTGTGTGAGCTCCTGCTGCTCCAGATCCCATTTCTTGATGCCGTTATCCCTCGACCCACTGAACAGCACATCTCCCTGCACAGCCAAACACTCGATGCCATCATAATGTGGAGGCTCAAAGTTATGAGCTGGACCTATGTTGCCCAAAGTTCCCTCAGCTACATCAAACACCTGAGGAGAGAAATGGTAGGAGATTAGAAATGACATGCCTACATGTGTTACATATGTGGTGGATCATAGTTTAAAGCCCTAATATGGTCTAAGAGAGTGCTTTTTTTTGTACCTTGACATAATGGTCTTTGGAGCCCGTGATTACTTGGTCTTTGCCCAGCAAAGACTGTCCCGCTGTCAGACACATGACGGAGCCTATGTGGCCTGTCAGCTTCCCCATCGCTTGCATTCTGCACACACAAACAGGTGCAAAAGAGAGTCAAACATCCAATTTATTACTTACCAAGACTTTCAAGGTGCATGTTTCACAGAATGAAATCTCTTTCCATCCTGCAAGTGCAGTAAAACCACAGAGACACAGCAATGCCACAGGCAGAGATACAGAAGAAATGTTTAATAAATTCATTTTTTATTTTTAGGGGATCTTATGAATCATGAAATGGGTTTTAGCCTCTTAGTCAGGTCCAAAATGTAAAATGTTTCCCTCTACCCACATAGTAAAACAGTGGACTACCAGAAGAGGTCAGAAAGTTAAGATCAAGCCGTTTGTTTTCCTTTATTATCTTCTGTCAGATGTTAATCAGCTCACTAGTTAATTAACATCTGAGAAGAAAATATATGAACTACATATAGTTTTAAAATACTTTGGAGGTGGCTGTGGAGAAAAACTCTATAAATGAATGTGAGAACTACACATTTTTGGAATTCATTTTAATTTAGGTAAGAAGAAATATAGTAATACTTCAATACTTTAATTAATAAGTTAATTAATAAATTACAGATTTACCGGTTGAGGTCCCACATGCGAACAATGTTGCCAGCAGCAGCATAAAGCACAGATCCTGGTGGATTCAGGGTGATCTGATTGATCTGGCATTCGCCTTGCGCAAAGGTTATTGTGCGGGTGGTGGTGCCTGCACACGCATCACCTGAAACCACCTGCCCCGATGAACTGAGGGGGTAAAGAGAAGCCAGATAGTTTAAGAGATAAGAGGAGAATAAACAGATAACTGGGAAAACAAATCGGAGAAAATGGGCGAGTGCAATGAGGATTATTTTACAGTTTCCTCTAGAAGCATTATACATCAAAATTGATCTAATTTAATTTGTCACCTTTCTGCAACTTCACACACATCACTGAACAGAAACAAATCCCATAATAATTTCTAGCAAATATCTCTTGAGCTGCTATTTCATACCAGTTCCAAACTGTTCCACCCCACTGGAAGCAGGGAGGAAACTTACGTGAGCGTGCGGACACACTTGGCAGAATCACGAATGTCCCACACTTTTATGTACGAAGTGGAGACGGAGAAGACCAGACATGAGGAAGGACAGTATTTGACTGATACTACATTGTTGGGGTGGCCTTTGAGAGTTACAATCTCCTGACCTGTCACCAGGTTCCACATTTTACAGGTACGATCTGGTGAAGAAAATAGGGAAAGTAAAATCAATCCCAAATAAAAAGTACATCATCTGTTTTTGTTATTAACATGCTGCATTTCCAACAAAAGTTTAGATAAACAGAGTAAAATAGATACGACTTAATTCATATAAACAAATGGTAGAGGGATTACTACTGCTGCCTCACGGCTAAAAGGGGTTTTATCTGTGTACTCTGGTTTTCTCCCACAGTTCAGACATGCAAGTATGTAAAATGGGTTCACTGGATTGCCGATACATGTGAATGTGAGTGTGCAGTCTATTATGTGTCTATATGGCTTTATATACCAGTCCTGAAATAAACTGGTGACCAGTTTGGGGTGCACCCCGCCATTCACCCAGTCACCGCTGGGATTAGCTTTAGCAGCCCACAACCCTTAACGGGACACTGGTTTAGATAAAAGATTTTAGAAGAAGCCTAGCATTGCACAATGCTTGTAAGCAGGTGGAAACGGCTAGCAACAAAATATGCCCACCTTCATCTCTAAAGTTCAATAATTAACATTTTTGTTTAATATGTATGGTTTCTTTATTCTACTCTCAGTTTATTATTGAGGTCATAATGGGTAGTGGAGTGGTACTGGAATGCATTATATTAAAAGATGGTTCTAAAGTTTTGGCCACCCTATTTAAAATGAATGAGGGAGCCAAAACTTTTCTACAGACCCCGAGATAAGTAAGCATGCTAAATGACTGAATTTATGTTCAATGAAAGTACTTCCTGAAGTGTTACAAAAACTGATTGCCAACTGTCATTACTGACAGTTATTATTTCACTAATCTCTACAACGGAGGTAACAATACAAAAATGAACACCAAAAAATCTCAGTTTTTCTTCAATCAAAACATAACCTGTATGCATCTTCCTATCTCACTCCTGAAAAAAGTATATAAACATATTTCACAAAATTTTAAATTACTGGTTTAATTGTTTCTAATCTGCATAATACCATAGTACCAAAGTTTTCATTTCATGCTGACATGAAATACTTTTAAAAGGTAATTCTAACAATAACTGAGTGGTGTGTACCTTTTGAGCCTGTGAACAGCAGTTCATCTGTAGCATCAACACACAGGACTGGCTTTGAATGGCCCTCAGCTACAGAAATACACTGCAGGGGTGCTGTCCGGCCACCCTTCACACCCCCGATGGGATTGATCACACCTCTAAAGATCACACAGACACACACAAACACACACAATCAGAATCATTCTTCTCAGTATCAGCAATTTGAGGAAGATTTTTTGCATGTAGCTACTGTAGAAAATGGGGTGGATAGACAAAACAAACTTCCCTGAATAGATACACTATGCACACACACACACACACACACGCACACACACACACACACACACACACACACACACACACACACACACGTCTATTGGTTTAAGTCCACCTGCTTCATTTCTCTGGCCTGCCCCCAGTTTCCCCTGATCCTCCTTTTTTTGTGGATAAGCCCAATTAGGGCACTACAACAGTAAAAGCAGCTTTCCGATTCAAATCACTCCTCCTCAGTCACACAGACATTTACCGACATATACACAAACACACACAGCTTCTCCTCTTCTATTATGTGAACACAATTTCTCTTGCTGAACCCCTGCCACCCCCTACCCTCCCAATCTTTGTCCCAGTGACAGGCCAGAGTCCCAGAGTGCCTGGAGAGAAGTCAACAGAGTGAGACAGAGCAGGGAGAGGGTGAGAAGAACAGGGAGGAATGTGGGAAAATTGGTCCCTGTTGGGCTTCCTAATAACATGAGTGTTGGTTAGTGTGTAAGTATGTGAAAGACAGTGAGTTAGAGAGCAAAAACAGTGAGGAAGAGCAAGAGGATGTGAGGAAAGAAAAGAGAATTTGTGATTACACACAAAACTTGGGGCAGATTTGTTTCTGCACAGAGTGAGCAATACAGAAGAGTGTGCTTGAAACTTGTCAAGAGATGGAAACATGCTCCTCTTCTGTACCTGGACGTATGCTTATGTCCCATCATGAAAACACTTACACATAAACATGTCTAACTCAAAATTAAATGCTAAACCATACTTTGTTTTTTAACAGTGCAAAAATGCCAACCAAAGTCAAAAACTGTCAATCATCAGCCAGATAAAAACAACTGCATGCATGTCTAAAAACACAAAAGTGAAGAGACTTGCACAGAATAACAAAACAACTCAAAACAATTTTTAACAGCCACAGCCTTGAACGCCAACTCCAAAGCAGCCTGCAACTCAAAAATAAACCACAGCACAGCAACCTGAGACATCATCATCACCACATGCAACATCCATTCTCCACTAGCCAGGTGGGATCTGACTCTCAGCTCAGCATCTCCACAACCAATCACATTTGAAGGCCCAGGGGAAGAAGTTCTTATATTATGCTTAAGTGGAGAAATGCAATGACAATAAGAGATTATTTGCTTCTGCACAGCTGCAAACCTTACTGTGATGGCATGATTATGCAGTCAGCACAGTAGTACATGCAGTCTGTCCCACCCTCTTTGATTGGAAACAGTAATTTATTTGATAAAAGAGTAGAAAGCTTAAATATGACAATTTAATTATTCTGATTAATTTCAAAAATGGAAAGGGGAGGGGAAGAAGAATTCAGGTTGCTGTTGTGTTTGAATGAACCTCATCACTCTTCAGGCGGTTAAGAAAATTATGATGTCCATCCTCATTTGTTACTGGTAATTGAAATTCTTTAATCACTTAGATCACTGCTTTCCTGGTGTTAAACATGACATGCATCTAACTTGAATAAAAGCATGCTTTTTTGCCTTCATATATTATCAGAGCATCTTATTAGGAAGCAATTATTTCAGTAGTCTGAACAATTTCTGTCCCTGCAGTTACACATTTTTCTCTATAAGGACATATGCATCACAAAATATAATGTTTCTCATTGCAGTACTCTATAGCTTACATCAGTGCACTGCTCCAAATGGCAGAATTTGTTCCTTATCTATCAGTGTCTACAAAAGATATCATTGTGTTCTGTGTTATGCACTATTTAAGAGCTGCTAATGGATGTTGCAGGGCCAAGCACCAAGAGACCAGCAGACTAATGAAAATGTGCAGGGAGATCAGTGTGTGCTCTCTGCAGTACACAGAAAAACAGACAGAAGAGCTTTGGTGAGAGGTGCATCTATTTGTGTCTTTGTGTGAAAAACCCACCAAAATAGCAAGGAAGAGGAGAAAATTCAGTATGATCATCATCATTATATAATGGTGAAACTCAATTTGTGATAAATTTAGATACCGGGTATAGATTGACATTTGGTAACAAAGGTTACTGTCTTCATTGCCAAAAGTTAGATGAGAAAAGTTATAGACAGCCGTCAGCCATCTTAGTTTAACTTAAAGACTGGAAATAACTAGCCTGAAAAAGCTAAGCTAACCTTACAGATAAAATATGTCGGCAGTCTGAATTTCTCATCTAACCCTTCACAACACGAATTTGAGTATTTTACAGATCTGAAACAATTCTTTAACTATGCATTTCTAAACAGCTGCATTATACAGCACACTATCTAGTTATCTTTAAGATAGAAACTGTCCGTGCATAGTTTACATGTGATTAAATCTGTTAAAACAATATCTGCACCATTGTATGTTTTTTTTTCCTCAAAGCCTGTGCAAAATTGATGAGCTTCATTCGGGTCTTTTATGCGATCAACACCACAGATTAATACATAAACACAGGTGGAAAAGCTGATGGTTCAACAATACCACATGTGATTAAAGATGCACCACAATGACCCCACCAACAGAGGGAGAAAAAAAACAGATGGAGGAAGTGAAGAGGCCAGGTAAACCACTGACTACAGGTGCAGATGTGATGACACCAGGTGAGTTAACAGGCAAATTGGAAACAGAGTGACGGACACAGTTCCTCTACCTGAGCACCTCGGAGAGCGACGAGTCGCTGTCATCCGACCTGGAGGCAGAAGAGGAGCAAGGAGAGGTAGGGGCAGGTGGGAAGAGGAAAGGGTTAACCACACTTAGTAAAGACAGAAGGGTTACTGCCAAAGAGTTAAAAGGAAGGAATGAGGGGTTTTAGACATAACACGAAGAGCAAACAAGCAGGAAATCTCTGTCATGAATAAAGCTTGTCCAGTGATCATCAGGAAGTTTGACGTGAAATGTGCTTTTTCTGAAAAATAACCACTGAACAGGCTGTATTCTTTGAAAAACCTCTGCAGAGGTTTTACTTGGAAAAGCACGTTTACTGTGGGAACTGCTAGCTGTAGCTTCATACGTTACACAAACAAGATCTTCTCATTTAGCTCCCAGCAAGGAGATGATTTTTTTTGTATTTCCACAAATGCTGAAATATTTAGTTACAACAAAGCAGAACAGTACTAATAAAGTTAAAGGGAAGTAGTCAAGGAGCATGGACACCTGGACAGTCATAATCAGAGATTAAAGAACTGCAAAATTTCTACAAAATTCTATATCCTCTATGTATGACTCTCGGGATGTCTGTGTCTCCTCCTACTTTATCAGGGATTTAGTGCTGGAAAGGGAAACAGGGATCACAAACAGAGTTAACAGATGGAGAAAACAGTCAATTGGAGAATAAATGTGTCAATCACACACACAAGCTCAAAGCTGTCAGGGAAAAATAATCCAGTCCACAGCTGTACCTCCACAATAGCTCAACGGGAAATGCTGTTATGTGGGTAACTGCGCAATAAAAGTGTTATTATATCGTAAGTATTTTATAGCCTCTGGTTTGTCACTATGAGCCTTTTCTTTTCACTCTGAGCATGAAATAATAAGACACAAATGGCTCCGGATATGTCTGGAGGGAACAACAGTGCTAAAAGGTGATAGAAATTCCTTAATTTCTTGGCATTTACTGCCACTCATGGAGGCTATTAGCATTGTGATATCAATGCAAGAATCCTTTCAAAACTCACTGGTTTTTGAGGAAGTCTATGTAAGGCGATGATTAAAAAGTGGATGTGTGATTCAGAGCCGGATTCAAACTTTTTTTCAAATAAAACTTTCAAATGTATCATAAAATAATTTTGCTTATTTTCATGTGTCTCAAATCCCCATCAAATACTTGATCCTACTATTACAGGCTACCAGTCTCGTATAACATTCAGTCAATAAAAAACAGAAGCAGAATCTATCCACAAACAAAAGCATCTTGTTGCATTTTTAATAGGTTGGGTGAACTTGCAAAGATGTACTTGAGAACATCACTGTCATCTTCCTTTGAACAGCTGACAACTTTTCCCTTAATACCCAATTATACAGAAGTTTTACAGACAATTCATACTAGCACTCCATTTTTATTTATTTTTTGTTTGTTTGTTCTTAATGCTAGTGGTGATGAATTAGGTGTAAGAGGTTGATCAGTGTTGGTAATGTTAATGACACTGAAACCAAATAAAATACAAATAGGGTAAAACATACAATATTCAGTAAGGAAAACAGTTAAACACACACACACCGTAATTAAAACCAACATAGCAAAAAAACATTTATTTGATGACAAAAAAACTCACTCTAGTTTATCCTCCTACATCATGTATACAAGACACTAAAGATAAATATCCTCCCATTCAGTTACCCTGTAGTCAATTCAATATGGCTACCAAGGACAACAGCTGCATGGAAAGAGGACAAGAGCCAACTCATTTACCTACCTCTGTTCGAGAAAATGAGGATCCACAGGCTCCAACGCATACAATGATTCTCTTTCACACACACACAAAAACCCATCACCCTAACTAATTTCACACAGCATCCTCACTAACAATTAGAGGTCAATAAAGCTGAGAAATGGTTCAGCTTAATAAGGATTACAAAACAAACAACCTATACAAATGAGTATACATTTGTCAGGGCAGAAAAGACAAGGCCATCTGCTCATTCACAACTCGACACATTGACGTTAACATGCTTCTTGTGCCTACTTTGGGTCTCTACCGTAGTTGATATGGCTGGATAACACATTTCTACAGTGATGGGTGTTCTAGAATTTTTATAAATGCAAACAGAGTAATAGAATAATATTAGAAACAGGCTAGTTCAACACTACAACACATCAAACATCCACACCTCAGAACCAAACATTTTGTTTCAAAAGCCCTGACTTTAAAGAAAAACATAGTTTAAAGTGTAACCAGATGATATGGATAAAATCAGTGTATGTATAGTTAAACTGAGTATAGCCTTGGTCAAAATCACGGAAATACTATGGAATTTAAAATGGACATCGTTTTTAAAATGTAAATGTTAAAGAAAGGTTCCATATTTTAGAATATATTGTAACAGACATCAGTACACTCCTGGCCATGAATGCCAGTTGTGATATTCTGCCAGTATTTACGAATGATTCACTCAATAATCACAGTTTAAGATCAGGTTGGAAAACTTCTCAATTCATTATGTAGGTAAAACAAACTTGGATTGTGCAGCTCTAAACTATCTCTCACCTCACATTTTATCAGTTGATTTCCCCCCATATTTATCAATTCTCACATGGTGATTTCTTGCTTGTTTAGTCAATTCCTTAACACAAGGAGCCTTGTTGCTTTAGTTCATACTCAGAATAGGCACAGTACTATACCTGAATACAATTATTAATGCTAGTCAAAGGAACCAGACTTTGAAGGTCATAAATGCTTGGGCAAGGCACCTTTTGCCTAGTGAGCGTATACCCTCAGACACATCTTAGCTTAGCTTAAAATGCTGCTGCACACCTTCATGCAATTTTTCCTAATTTGGTAATCACTGATGTAATGAATGATCACAGGTAAACTGATTTTTTGGTGGAGGGAGCATTCACTTTAGTTATTCAAACAAGTCTGTTTGTTTCTGCTTTTATTACACATCAAACCAATCATACTGTACCCTCCCATTTAACTTAAAAAAATAATAGAATATACAATAATACAGAATAATAAACAATTTATTGATAGTGTACACGAGTGCACTATCAATGAATTGTTAATTCTGTATTATTGTATATTGGTTTTTGTTGCATACTGTAAGTATCTGTGTGGCAATGCACTCACTTGTCCAGAGCAGAACCTTGGGTTTGGTTGCTGGTGAGTCTTGAGAAGACATTTCGGTCATTCCGGGTCCTCATAGGAGGAGAGGAGGGAGGAGTATAGCCATCGATGGGCCTGTTTAAGGGCAGAAGGATCAAGGGAGGTTAGAGATTGCATGCCAAAATAAAAACTAAATACATTGCAGTTAAAGGCTAAACCATTTGCCTGGAAAATAGCTTGAATTTGGTCAGTACGTGTACCTGTATGCACGGTCGTAAGATTTCCTTCTTGTTACAGGGGAAGTGTCATAACCCCGAGACTGCCTGGGACTGACACACACACACAAACACACAAGCAAACTAAGCAGAGAAGGGCATCTATGCAAACTGTTAGAAATCTATAAGCAACAAGGTTTTATGCAATTGAACAGCAATTCTAGCAGACTAAAGGAAATGGCAAATTCATTTCTTTAAATTTCAAATCACACACAACCAGACTTTCGATCCCTAAAGACTGATGCAAATTTCACTGATTTTTCCTTCTCCCACCCTAAAGCAGTTTTATCACCTAAAAATGGCAAGCCCTTGGCAAATTTCCAGTGATTGTTAGCTTAGAAAATATGCAGTAAGAAACAAACAGAAGTATTTTTATCAGCTTTGTCTCTGCTTTTAGGACATGTAAAATAAAATCATAAAAAGACAAAAATCCACAGGGTGTTTACTTATGATTATGCAACTATCCTTATGTTTCTATCCTGCTTGATTATTTATTCCAGTCACATTTATTTATATATTCATATATTAAGTATTTCCACCCTCTACATGTATTATTCTTCTGTTTTCATTACACAGGCAGTAGAAAGAGAGCGACCCCATTCATTTTCCTACATGTTTATCTATTTATCTAGATGTGACTAGCTAAACTAAATAGGGCCAGCAGCACAACTAATTAGAGAAATTAAAATTTGATTTTTAAAAATATAAAGTAAGATTACATTAACAAGGTCGGTGATAACATATGAAACTACTGTACAAGTAAAAATAACTGATTAGCAGCATGCCTAAACAAGTTACAAAATGTAATTAGCAAACATTTTCATTAACAAATATTTGTTAAACAATAAAATTGTTTGGAGGCCACAAAGACAATGGATAGTTGGCATTTAGCTAAAAGCAATGGATAAATAGCAAGTGGTTTGCTGAAAGTAATCCATGAACTGCTGTATTATGTAATTATCAATAGTTATCAATAGTGTTATATAGCTAAAAGCAACGCGACAGAAATCGTGTCAGTAAAAGAAGGGGGTTGAGCTCATGTAGCAAGGCTGTGGAGGTACATCGCATAAAGCTACTGAAGACAGTGCAGTAATCATTGCTTGTAAAGCATTGTGCTAATTTAACAATTACAACAGAAAAGTCAAGCCTCTTGCTTCTTACTAAGACTTAATAGACTCTGGCCCAACTTTCAACTTTCGTTTCAGTATTCATTTCAATTTGTCACTACTTCTTAAATCTTCATAACTTACAAGGTGTGTCCCCTGACAGGCAGACTAATGGTGCGGGATGCACGGTCTCTGTGGAATGAGTCTCGTTGGGCCAGGCTGAGGGTCACACTTCCTGTCACCAGACTCAGGCCATCCTCCTGGATGTCCGTCAATGAGGCAAGAGACTTTGTAATGTGCTGCTGCTTGCTGCCTGATGAGGGATCCAGGATGGGACCCAAATACTCTGCCGACACGGCTTTCATCTGAGCTGACAGACGAGGCTCCGTCTGGGTGAAAAATGTGCACCATTTTGTGTTACAGAGGATATAATGAGTAAGAAGGAGGACAGTGGGATATGAGAAACTGGGACATAAAATAAAGATAAAGGCTGAATTTAATTAGGGCACAAGAGGAAATTAAGATACAGGCTGAAAACATCATCCAGCAGGGAAAAGGGAAAAGAGAATATAAAAACAATATAACAAATAAGCTAGAAAAGTGAGAGATGCAATCGTGGGGACACAGAAAAAAAAAATGAACTGAAACCCATAACAAAATACAGGGAACGCAGCATTAATTAGAGGATAAGAGGGACTGGTGTGTCAGATGTTCCCCTCCACAAGCTTTAAGTGTTGTGTGCTTTTACTACCACCTTATGGTTACAAACAAGAACAGCAGCTACTATGACAAACTGTGGTATGTATAATAAGATGACAGGAAAAATTGGGTCAAGTCTTCAAACACAGACATGACTGCCGAAACATTAATTTCATCTGACAACGCAGTGTGTTTATGGTGATTTATTAAGCTCTGACAGACTTTGATAATGCAAAACTGCACTTGATGAACCCGTAGTTTTAAGAACAAAAGCAATAATCTAAAGCTGTGTCTCTAGGTCTAAAACATCTATGCAAGAAAACTAAACACTTCAGCAACACAAGACAGCTGTACCTTAATTTTGAAATCATCGTGGCTGTTTGATTCTTTCATTTGAGACACACTAGAAATAGACAGAAAAGAAGAGTCAGGTTCACATGTATAGGGACATAAGAAAAATTACTATTTTTTATTATTTTACTTTTCAAATTATATTACTACTAAAAGACAAGTAAAATAAATCCAACTAAAAAAAATAAGGTAGGTGTAGTTTATCAAGGATGTTGTGTGGGTGAGCAGGCTGCATTCTTACCTGCTATCAGAAGCTTGGCTGAACTCAGAGGGCTCCTCATCTGTACTAGTGTAACCATTTTCTGAAAGCAAAGAAAACACAAAACTTGTGAGCCCGGCACACACCAGACAGACTCAGCCAATTTAAATTTTTGTATGCACTACAAACAACTAAATTTGTCCTTTATGTTGAGATTAGCAAGCTCCATAGAAACCCTGGTCAGAACAGCAGCATTTACATACTACTGTGTGTGGCAATACAACGATTTATCTTTGACAGGGAGTAATAAGTATAGTAATAATAACATTTGAGTAAAATAGTAGTAAATGGTAAATGAGTAATATTACATTTTTGAGTAATGAGGAAGCACTGCAAAAAAATAATATTAAAATGAAATCCCTCATGGGAGGTACCTTTTCACTAAAACTTTAATATATTGTCTAAGGTTGTTTAAAGCTCATTATTGTCAATTTTATAAACAATTTTATTTTCCTCTGCATCACAATACCACCAAAAATACGACACTAGAAAAAAAGAGAATGCAGGTAGATGATAAAGAAAGGCATTTTAATCGTATACTTAATATCCATCTATCAATCCATTATCTTAACAACTTATCCTGTTCAGCGTCATGGGAGGGCTGGAGCCTATCCCAGCTGTCACTGGGAAAGAGGCAGGTTACACCTTAGACAGGTTGCCAGTTTATCTCAGGGCCAACATATATAGACATACGCAGACAACTAACCATTCACAGTCACATTAACACACACAGGCAATTTTGAGTCACCGATAAACCTAACATGGAACTGGGGGAGGAAACCTGACTGCCCGGAGAAAACCCATGTAAACACTGGGAGAAGAAGTTAATTCCTCACAGAAAGGCCGCAAATGGCCAGTTTTCGGACAGGGGACCTTCTATCTGTGAGGTGGAAGTGCCAACAACTCCACCACCTTACTGTACTGCCCTTTACAACAATAATAAAAAAAGTACAGTGAATAATAAGCAGAATTTCCTAACCCTAACTCTGAGAGAAAAAGGGGCATATCAAAAGAAAGAGGTAAAATATTAGGTCTTAAGCGCAGAAACATAAAAATTTACCCTGCTGTACGTTGTGGATGAGAGCCTGGAGTTCAGGGATGTACTCTGCCTTTTCTCGCAGGGCATCAAGAATGATATGATTGTGGGACGAGCCAATCACATCTGTCTGTCTCAGCTGGCCCTCCAGCAGCCGGACCTGAGCCTCCTTCTGAGCCACCTGCAAGCTCTAAAGATGCACAATGACGAAAGATCAAAAATGATAAATACGGAGGAGTTACTTTAACACACAACTGAATACTTAAAACACCATATAAACAAGACACATAATGTCATAAGGACATTTTCTGATCTTTTCATTCATATGTGCCTGACTTACAGGACAAAGAGACACCCCTAGATGGCACTATAACCATTATTTACTGCATCTGCACTTCTTCCAGTTGTAAGAGTGAGTTTTGGACAGATAAATAACATTACTTTATTGCAAGTAGAACGATATGATGACAGTAAAATAAATTAATAAATAAAACCGTTTAATCAATGTAAACAAAGAATAAATACACCAAAATACAATCAAATGTTATAACTGATCAGAAGGTTCATTATTTTGTTAACTCACCTTGTCTATGGAGGCTTTCAAGAAGTGGTCCAGCAGATGGCGTGCCTCAGCCAGAGAGCAGGAGCTAATCACCACGGAGGTGTCCACTGAGTCTAGCTCATCCTTCAGAAAAACAAAGATCCAGGTATTAAGATAGGCCTTGTGTCAGTTTACACAGCCTGACATCAAGTACACAAAGCTGTGTGTATCTACTTATGTATATACGTATATACACATGTATATAATAGTATATATTTTTTAAAGGTTAAAAGTTAAGTTCAATACCATAACCGGGTATTGACATGTTGACTACTATCCATTATTCCAAAAGTCTTTTTAAAGGTTAAAACTTAATCTTAGGCTTAAGGTTTGAGTCAGAACTCAGGATAAGCAACAGGCAAATAATTTATGATGGTTAGTGTTAAAGTAGGGGGCTACAGAATGTCAAAAAGCGTCCAACAGCTATAGAAAGGCAAACGTGTGTTTGTGTGTTGTGTGTTGGTACCTTGGTCTCCTCTATCTGAACAATGGTGGCCTGGCAGTCAGAAAGGCTGTCATTGATGTAGTCTATATTTGCATTCAGCACCTCAATCTCCTCATTTATTTCCTGAAGAAGGCGGTCCTCAGCCTCAGGTCCCTCTCCCTCTGCCATTAGTACCTCTCTCTTATGTGATAGTGCTTCCTGTTGGACTGTCAACTCCTCCCGTTTCTGAATCAGTAAAAACATAATTGCACACAGAACAAAAAAAGTAATTTTACCATTGTGTGTCAATGAGGACAAACAGGACAAAGGAAAATCCTCACTTCAGTTTCAGCTGTCCACTTCTGAAAGTCAGGCAAGAAAGGCTGCTGTGTCTGACCACCACTGTAACAACATGTACTATAGTTTCCTGCAAATCATTATTGCTACTGCTGCTCAACATTTAGTGTAGATTGGATTTTGACCAATATATACACAAACAAAATCCAGTATTACTACCATTCCTACCTTGATAAGACGATCCATATCAGCTTCTACGTTAGCGATGGTCATCCTCTGCATCACAATGTCCATTATGCGACGTTCAAGGGCTTGCCACTTCTGACGAGCTGACTTGGAGATGCTGCTGGCTCGGCCTGCCACCGCAATGCTACCCAGGCCTGCTGGCTTACACTGCAACTTCTTTCTGCTGCTGGAAGTAGAGAAAAAGATTAGATTATATATGGAAATGAAAGGGAGAAGAGTAGATCGATTTGACATCTGCGCACTAAAACACAGATTCACTAATCAAAATCCCAGACAAAATGCAGCAAACGAGAAATCCTACTGGCAAAAAAGTAACTGACACTTTCATAATCCATTTGTAGTGCACACATACAGTAGACAAAGATACTAATTTACCAAATTAGGAAAAAAATTTTAATGATCACTAACTTAATAATGATTCACCAAGTAATTTGTGACAATGTAATTGAATAACTTTAAAGGTCCACAAGAAAAGCTCATAGCTTCTAGGTTGGCCAACTAAATACAATGTGTGACAGTTTTATTAAACAGTGTTCACATATGCTTCGCAACCATCTTACCCAATGACCCTCGTTCCATCCATGCTTCCCTCGCTCTCTGCCAGGTAACCAAACTGATTGTTTTTGTTGTTCCATTGTCTCACCAGCCCACTCACAGTCCTTCCAGTCTCAGGCTCAGAGCTGCTTGCTGTAGTGCTAGCTGATAACTCAGCTCCAGAGTCTGTAACTGGAGGATTCTGGTTCCAACGAGCCACGCGCCCAGCCACGCGGTCGGACATGGGCTTGGCTAGGCGCCGCAGGGCCGTTACCTCTTGGGTCTTCCTGCGCAGCACCAACTCCTGCTGCCGCTTCTGAGACTCAAGTGCTCGAATCTGGTACTAAGGGGCACGAGGATGACATAAACACATGGTTATTTAATATGTTTTATATTTATTACCAATTCTACGTAATCTCCTTTTCTTTGTCATTTAAACATTAATTAGACTGAGCTGAAGATGGCTGCTTTTTTTACACCAGGCTTACAAGGTGTTAATTATGAAAGGATTTCAAGGTTTGAGGTTACACACCAAATAACAGGATTATGAATGAAGCCCAAAGTATAATAGTGTAAATGTCTTCATGCTCACTAAATAAGCCCTCTACCCTAGGGAAAACAATATAGACAAAAATGTAAACAAATATTCCACATCATAAAAGTGATACCACAAATCTGTATGCTTTATGTAGATATAAATTAAGTTCCAATGCGTCTAGCTGGCAAACAGAGATCTCATATGGTGTCGACTAAGCAACATGAAAAATTGTTTTAAT
Source organism: Channa argus (assembly GCF_033026475.1). Lineage (NCBI taxonomy): Eukaryota > Metazoa > Chordata > Actinopteri > Anabantiformes > Channidae > Channa > Channa argus. Next base: position 11,299,514 of record NC_090201.1, on the reverse strand, counting down.
AAAGAGGTGACAAATGAATTCAGGACATGATAACATAACTCATAAGGCTGGCTTATGATTTTCAAGTTGCTTCTGTCTCATTTGATGTCAAGCTGTGAGCAGTAAAAAAAAAATAAAAAAATTAAAAAAAACAGCATTACTGTTGACACACAGATGTAGTCTTACCTCCTGTCGTCGCTGCTCCTTCTTTAACTGGGTGATCTCACGGTTCCTCTTAGCCTCCACCATCCTCCTCCTCTGCTGCTCCTCCTTCATTTGCTTCATCAGCACCACCTGGAAACAGCAGCTATTGTCAGGCTTCCCAAATTTCAGCGCTACTTCTGTTCAAAAACTCTGTTCCATCCACACTCCAACTCTCCTCTCTGCTTCTCTTACCTTTGCTTTCTTCATCTCGTTGACCTCGGCCTGGAGTTTCTTCAGCTCACGTTCATACCTCCCCTGGTTTTTGAGGAGACGTGCATGCTCCTTCTGTGCCGTCTGCAGCTTTAGCAGGTCGCGGTTCATCTCCTTAAGGCGTTTCTCGTACTCCTGCTTGATCCGATTGGCCTTCTCCTCCGTGTAGTTCTCCATGGACACTGTTCAGCCACACAGAAATGTTACTTGCCTGTTTAATTACCTACTTTACCTTTTATACGTTTTACTCCCTGAGTGAAGTGAGTTAACTCACTGAGGTTCTGCAGCACGCGGTCTCTCTCCAGCTGTGTGTCTCTGATCTTGTTTTGAAGCAGGATTAGCTTCTCCTCGTATTGCAGCTTCAGCATCAGCAGCCTCCGCTGGCTGTTCTCCAGCTCATCTATCAGCTTCTGTTTGATCTCAATCTCACAGGTCAGGTCAGCTAGGTCTGCTTGGAAGTTGGCTGCAGGTTGAAGGATAAAGAAACCCCATAACGACGGTTAATTTGTCAAAAATTGTTCGCACACTCCAAAGTCTGATAAAACCTAAACAGAGTTGTGTTTCCTTGTAAAACTCTTTAAATCTACACATATCAAATCCAGATTACTTTGCGTACTTAAATACCTAATCATCTGCTAAACTTAAGTGTAGAGAAAGAGATAGAACAAACAGAAAACAAGACCTATAGAACGTGTCATTTAGTTGTAGCAGGTGAAATAAACACACCTTTCTCATCTGAGTCTGAGTCTGAATCCACCAGGCTCTCATCGCTGTCAAACTCATCCTCCTCCCTGCCTTCCTCCTCATCCTCCCCCTCATCCTCCTCACAACCACTCTCCTCCTGCAACGGAGACATGATGTCCTACACAGAGAAACACTGACATTAGACCTAAACGTTCAGTTGCTAAGGATATTTGATGATGTACAGTACATGTACCTTACCTCAGTGCAATTGTCGTCTGAATCGATCTCTCCATTTTGTCCATTCTGTCCATTCTCTCCATTTTCGTGAGTGTGCAGCTTCACTCTTTTCTTCAGGCCTTTCTCTAGCTCTGGACTGCAGGAGCCAAAAAGCATGTTAGTTTAGTTTCTAAATTGGTTGCTTTTGGAAAATACTAAAAAACCTTAAAACCAGTAAGTCAGAATAGCAGAATGTATGGGTGCAGTATCCAGTTCACCTAGAGTAGTGTGTTTTGACTCTGCCCTCCTAACAACCCACAGTACAGTCCTGGGGAGTATTTCTATCGGTGATCGGTCTAAGTAATCAATTGATTTAAGTGCTCAATGTAAAATCTGCCCTCTGAAGTCATTAGCAAAGTCTTCACCTGATCTAGCCCCCTTTAGCTTTTAAACTTTTATGACCAACTTTATTCTCCCAGTTTCTCTGCATATCACCAGTACCATCTCTAAATCCCCATCTACCACCATCTCTAACCCATTAAACCTCAATTAGCTCATTAGGCTGTGTACTCTTCTCTCTCATGACCCACTAGCCGACTGAATTAGACCTTTTTGTGTCTATGCCAGCATTACTACTCAGTACTGGCCGCATCCCAATTCTATTGAGAAGCCCGCTGTCCCAAAGCCCTAATCGACTCGTGATGTGGCTCTTAAGCGAAAAGAGAGCACATGTGCATATACTCGTCACATTCATGGGCTTTTACAATATGCACAGATGCTAAAACTGACAAAAGGCTTAAAGGGAGCAACAACATAAAGAAAATGAATTTAGTGATAAATTAGGATGTGTGGAGACATACAAGAGTATCCTGGAATACAGTGGATTTCACGTGACTTGTCCTGATTTGACTTATATTATTAAAATATGTTGTATGCATATAATATCATGGTAACATTATGCATGTACCTCATCCTCCTTTGTCTCCGCTCCTTCTTCTTTAGCCTCTCAATGTCCAGCTTGGCTCGGCGTAACACGTCAGTCATTTCGGCCTCCATGGAGATGGAAGCAGGAGAGGATCCAGGAGGGTGGCCAGGAGCAGGGCTCAGAGTGGCAGAGGGGAATGGGGAACGAGAGGAGAGCCGGGCCACCTGGCGTCGCAGCGACTCATTCATGGCCTCGCTCTCAAGGAGCTTTGTTCTGAGGAGGAACGAGGAAAATAAGAAGAAATGCGATTTTAAAAAATATTCAAATGTTTTCTTTCGGTTTGAATATGTGAAGCTAAAAAAGCCTAACGACACAAGCAACAACATTTAGACTGACATTTCTCTAGATATTAAATGCTAAGCTATAAGATTTGTAAATCCACATTCATTGAAGTGGGATTGTGACATTAAATTAAGAAATAATACAATGTTGTTGTTTTGACAAATACAAATATAAATTCATAGCAATCAATTTGAATTTAACAGACTTCACTGCTAAAGTAACATTACAGCCTTTCTGGGACAGGTATATCCAGTAACATATTTTAGCTAACATTAGCATACTTCAGAGATATAGCTCTATCTCTATATGCTTCTCTACAAACCATCAGCAAAAAAGTAAAAAACAGTATCTATATGCTGAAATGATCGACTCAGGTTTGGAGCTTCTACCTCATTTCTTCAACCTCTCGGATGTAGTTCTGGATTAGAGTCCCAATCTCCTCGTTGTTCTCACCTAGTGGTGAAAAGTATTTTTCATTGTTTTGTTTCTTTAAGTTTCTTCTTAAAACAATTGAAAATCACTACATACTGTAGCATTAAAGAAAGATTTATAAACATAAGAGAAACTGAGTTCATGTGGTGTAAGTGCGCATCTTCATCACATACTTGACTTGGTCAGTAGAGAGCTGACTTCATTGGCCAGCAGATGTGTTACACGGGTGTTCAGGTGGTCAATGGTCTCCTGCATGGCTTTTACCCTGAGGCGCAGTGTGTCATTTTCTCTCTGCAGCATGGCGTTCTCCTGATACAGGTCACTGTATCCTTCAGAACCCTCCTCACATGCCACACGCTTCCCCTGCACAGACAAGCAGGCACGCAACATGATAACCCAGACACAGAACAACACGCACATGTAGTAAAAAAATAACAATAATCATAATTTTTGTGTTAAGAGAGAAAAAAAAAAACAATTTACATAAACTTGATGTAGCAGTCTACTCAATACAAAGGCTGTTGTTAAAAATGAGGTACCCAGTCTGTGTCTATTGTTACTATTGTATTCTCAATGATCAACATGGAAAAAATCCTGTTGTGTAACCAAACAGAGAGTCTCTATACAATCCACTCACAGCTCGTAAACATCATTACCTCTACCAATCCATCCCTCTATTACTTGCAGACTCCAGTCACATGACATCTCTTATTACTCCATCAAGGTCAGACACCCATTCGCTTCCCCCTAGTAACTGTGGTAAACCTCTAAGTCTCACAATAGTGGGACGATTCAGCTAAACAGATGCTCGGTACTTATAATGCTGAAGATCAAAGCTAATCAAAAACTGAACACTCCTGGCAGACATTCTTTGTACTTTCCTAAGTATTTCTTGTATCATACTTTACTGTGACCTCAGTCCATATGAGTAAAGCACAGGGCAATGTGTATATACTACTAAAGCTACTAATGTACGTCCATCTGAATAATCAATTTATTTGACAAGCTCAGAATGATTTACTTTCAAATCCTGATGCTTTCCCAATGAATCTTCATACTCGGTTCGGTCTGTAGTAAAGTCATAAATGGATGTCTGTTCTAGTAATGAGCTTTAATTTCATATACAGTATTAATAACCTGCTGCTGCAGGCATGACCTCTGCCTTTCCTTTCAAACCCTTTCCCCTTACTTAATTGAATGTTTTCTTTATTTCTTTTGCTGCGCCGTTATTTTCATTTTCATCCATCTCGTCAGCCCATTCATCCCTCTCTTGCGTCCACATTGCATCAGTAACACTGAAAGCCATGTGTTGACTCTCTTCTTCAGTTTGTGTCTTCTTCACCAACCTTCCCTTTATTTGTCCTTTGTAATCTTTTCTCTGTTTTGTTTTTATTTTTTCAAATCTTTTTCAACACCTGTCTCCCACCATGCTTCCTATGTTCTGACTCCCACCCACCCCTCCATTTCTCACCGCCTTGTACTCCATCAGCTCCATCTGAAGCCGAGCTATCTCAGCCCGCAGGGCACTGATCTGCTGGCTGGTTTTGTCTTGGTTCACCACCACCTTGTTCTTGATGTTTCGGGCACGGTTAGCATACTTCAGTGTGTTCAGGGTCTCCATGAAGTCCCGATCTGATGGGCTGATACAGGCAATCATCACTGTGCGACTGGAGAGAAAGGAAAGATGGATGTTGTAGGGTTCTAGTATAGCAGTATACAGATAATTGTTTTCATGATGTTAACCAAAGCACATTTAATTCTCAGACGCATCACATTCAACAATGTAAAATGTCCAGTATAATCTACAGCCTAAAGCGAGTTATTCACATTTGTTTTATCCATACAGTCAAGAACCGAATTATTTCAGCTTTGTATCATACAGGCAAGAAAAAAAGTCATCACATGCTGGAACGTCACATTTTTGGCATTTTGCTCATCAACATAACAGTCAATTAAGTTTGAAAAAATGTTAATTTATTGATTGATCAACTATTTCTTACAGCTTTACAGAAAACAAGTGCCTTAATAATATAAGAAACTTTCTGACTGTTCCTTTGTGGAATAAAGTCTCTTAACACATATTATAAAAATGTTCTTTATGTATATGTATGTGTATTTGTGTAGCAGAGTTTGTGTTTACCTGTTTCCTCCAAGTGAATCTTGCAGCAGACGAGTGAGTTTAGAGTCTCTGTAGGGGACGTGTCCTCCCTTTTTGGTATGATCTCCTAAAGCACTAATTACATTTCCCAGGGCCAGCTACAACACACACACATTAAGATGATGAACACAAATCAGTGTCAATTATCAATTTTATAAAAAAAAAACACAAGACAGATGTATTAAGTAAACATACTGAAGTATAAGCACACAGTGGAATAACTGCTGCATGCTTTGTCATTCCCCTTGTTAAAATGTTTACAACCACATACCCACATATAGACATACACACACACACACTCACACTCACACACACACACACACACACACAGAGAGTGTATTTCTCTGTCTCACCAGTCCACAGTTAATAGAGATTCCCTCACGGGCTCTCTCTCCTGTAGCTCCTGTGCGTTTGAGCCTTTCAGAGCCAGCCAGGTCCACGAAGTGAAACTTAGCCATCAACGTCTCGTACTCTGGCTGCGTGATCGGGGTGGACTCCACACCATTCACCTCCCCATTTCCACCCTCTCCATTCTGCTAGCAGAGGCAGACAAAGAAAACAAATATGTAGGTAGGTGCGTTAAGAGGTTTGGAAACAGTAATTGTCACCTTCAATGCTTTGATGATGTCTTTACTAAATTAGTAATTTTAATGTTTAATATTTTTGCTAGCGTTATCATCTCTGACATTTTATTCTTGTATGTACTTCTTTGTATATACTGACAGTTTTTCCGATTTTAATAATCCCACATCAGCCCTCCGCCCCCAAACCTCATCTCACCATTTGAAGCTGTTGGCAGACTCTCATCTGACAAAGATAGATGGTGAAGATGGCGTGAGAGCGGGAGCTCTGGGCGTTCATCTGGGTACTGGCTGTGGTGCGGGACAGAGCGCCAAGCTTCAGACACTGTAACAGCTGGAGCACAAACACACAACATGGACAATGTTCGTTTAAGGCTTTTTACTCTACACTGAAGAAATATATGATAAAGAAGTTACTTTTTTTATGCATCGCAGCCTGTGATCATTTTTAATTTCAACTTAACATCTGTGTCAATTAACTTGAAGGAGGGAAACTACTAATTTGTAAAACTTTCTTCTTAATTTGAGCTTCTCCACATCCTTGTACACTCAAATAGTTGCCAACTCAGGCTCTTTCTCTTATTTTTGACCTCTTTACCAATGAATGCTCTCCTACGCACTCTGTCTCACCATCCCTTCTATCTTCTCTCTCACGCTGTTTTGACATTCTCGCTCCTCTCTCCCAGGAGTGCCCATCTGTCTCCACTTGTCTCTCAGCTGTCTGAATTTTCTGGGAATGTAACGCACAGATGACCTGACATGGCTTTTTCCTCTCTTCTCATCCCTTTCTGCTTAATTTCAAAACAACTTTCACACACCTTTTTTTCTGTGTTTACCACCTATTCAAGTAGAAACAGAATAATAGCCTTACCTACATTTACCTACAGTAACTTTATCCCTAAATTAACAACTACCTCTACTAACATTCTTGTCACTGCCCTCTTGACCCCATCACATCCTCCTTTTTTAAACTGTCACTGCCTATAAGCTTCCCCTTCTAGACAACCATTACTCACCCCTCATTGTTGCTATGTAAAATTCAGCTTTTCAAAAAAAAAAAAAAAAAAAAAAAAAAAAAAAACAGAACTTCACATACAGGTTCGTGAAGAGACAAGACTCTCTTGTTATGCTTGATCCATTTGTTGGTTTTGATAACTGACAACCAGATGATTCTTGCCAGAGTTCTCTGGCAGCTCGCATGATCTTTCTTCTATGGGCATTAACCATTTACAATGTAGTTTAATTTTTATTTAGCATCAATTCACAATGAAATAATATATCTAGAACTATATAGATTTATAGAGAAAACCCCCAAAATCCCCCTTGAGCAAGCACTAGAGCAACAGTGGACAGGAAAAACTCTAATGGAAAAAGCCTCTGACAGAACCTGGGTGGTGGGTGGCATCCATCTGCAGTGACAAGTTGTATGGGTATGTGGAAAGACAAAGCAAAAGATGAGCATCAACAAAACATACAGACACAAATGCACCCACCTCTTCTTCTGAGTGAACCAGTCTGGATGTGACTCCAGTGGTGTAGATGCTGCCACTGGCATCTTCATGAATCTTAATGTTGGACTTCCTGTTACGACTCTCTGGATCTCTGGCTTCATCAAACAAGTCCAGTATCTCTTCATTGTATAACTACAATAAAGAAAAGCATGTATGCATCAGTATACAATTACCCAATATTGTGTTTCATGCACTATAACTATTAACTACTATAAACTATTTTCGTGAAAACTTTTAAGCTGTCTCCCGTGTTCCACTTGTGTTTTCCACTTCCTTCACGACACTGGGTCATTGTTTAAAGCAGCTCTGCAGTCTGACAGGTCAATGAATGACCTCCCAAAAAGGATTGAGAGCCACAAAGAGCCACAGAGGTCAGCTGAAAGCTCAGCTGCAAACACACACACACACACACACACACACGCACCCACACCATCTGTTAACCATCAACAGAGATAACATTTTGACCAGAGACTTATAATAACAATCACCAGAACAGAGAGAAAAAGAAATTAAGACATAAGTAAGAAATACCAGACATAATATAATAAAATAATAAAATGTTCTTTTTTGAATTAGAATTGTTATTAAAGAGTAACTATTAAAATAATTATATCACAAAAATATTATTGTCTGTCCCTGAAGACAACTCAAACATGTGCATGAGAAAAACTCTGGAGGAAATCCTTACTTGTCATATTATCTAATAGCTCCAACACAAACATCTCCTCCTCCCTCCCTCCCTTCCTCCCTTCCTCCCTTCCTCTCTCGCTCTTATCCATCTTGTACCACACAGTAATGAGGAATAATGTCTAAGGTAATGGAAAACATTAATCAGGTCCAACAAAGCACCAGCAGACGTTCCTGCCAATCTGTCACCAGGTTGTCACTACCTGTTTGTGAAAGAGAGGTCTGAGCCCTCTTCCCTTGGTTTTACCCCATCTGGTTAGAGTTAATATGGCCCGATATCCATCCCAGCACACACAAACACACAGTTGCAAGCAAGAGCATCAATACTTCATAATTTAAATATGAGATCATGTAAGTACGTGTTGCAGTTTAGTTGTACAGGTGCTGTAAATTCTATATGTTTCTGTTGCCTACCTCTAAAAACTGGGCGCTGACTTTAAACTCAGGTGGCTGGGTGCCAGCATTCTGAGCGCGCATCCTCCTGCTCTGGATACCCGCAAAAAGGTGGTGAACAGCCCGTGGGATGATGCCCTGCTCCTGCTGGCTCAGAGTCACATCAAAGCCTGTCCCCATGGTGTATGTCTTCCCTGAACCAGTCTAAAAATACATTTTATCAACAGCAATGAAAACAAAGTTGTTCTCCTGTGCATCCTCCATGTAATCTGTTTTTTTTAAGCATGTAATGGCAGTAAGAGACACATTTCTGCCCAGGGTTTTCATCATTTTCTTTTTTGATTAAATGGTTAATAAATAATATGTGCACTGTGACAAAATGGCATTAAAAGTTAATATCTTTTTTTGATAACTAAGGATATGGCAGGCCTCTAAAACATCATCACACCTTCCTACGGGGAATTTTCAGAAATTAATTTTACAATAAAATATAAAAACCATAATTTCAACACATCATTTTATTAAACTACTTCAGTATTTTTTATTTCAGTATTTTTTTTTTCAAGAGAGCATAGCATACAATCAAGTATTGGTTATTGTTTTTCCTTTTTTCCCTTTCCCTTTGTTATTATGCACATAGGGTAGATGGATTATAATCTTGAGCACTTAAACAATATATACAAGCCCCATTCCAAAAAAGTTGGGACACATGATTGCAATGCAATGATTTGCAAATCTCATCAACCCATATTTTATTCACAATAGAACATATACAACATATCAGATGTCGATACTGAGACATTTTACCATTTCATAGACAATATTAGCTCATTTTGAATTTGATGGTAGTAACACACCTCAAAAATGTTGGAAAAGGGGCAACAAAAGGCTGGAAAACAAGTGAAGGAAAATTTGACAACTAATTAAGTTAATTGCCAACAGGTAGTTAACATGACTGGGTATAAAAAGAGCCTTCGGAGAGCCAGAGCCTCTCAAATGTAAAGATCGGCAGAGGTTCACCAATCTGCAACAAATCGAGCCTAAAAACTGTTGAACAATTTCAGAAAAATGTTCCTCAATGTAAAATTGTGAAGACTTTGACGTTCCTAACATCTACAGTGTGTAATATCATCAAAAGATTAAGAATCAGGAGGAATCTTTGTGCACAAGGGACAAGGTCAAAGGTCAAAACTGGATGCAGCTGATCTTCTGCTCCTCAGGCAGCATTCCCTCTAAAAACAGGCATGATTCTCTGGACATCACTGCATGGGCTCAGGAACACTTCCAGAAATCACTGTCTGTGAACACAGTTCACTGTGCAATCCACAAATGTAAGTTAAAGCTATATCATGCAAAGAAGAAGCCATATGTGAACAAAATTTGTGTTCTCTAAGCCAGTTGTTTAAAATGGCAAAATGGAAAACTGTTCTGTGGTCAGTAGAATCAAAATTCAAAAGCCTTTTTGGAAACCATGGAAGCCGTGTCCTGTGGACTAAAGAAGAGATTTACCATCCAGCTTGTTATCAGACAGTTCAAAAGCCTGCATCTCTGATGGTATAGGGGTGCATTACTGTCTAGGGCGTAGGGAGCTTACAAATCTGAAAAGGCAACATCAGTGCTGAAAAGAACATGGAGCTTTTAAAGCAACATATGCTCTCATCCAGACAACGTCTCTTTCACGGAAGACCTTGCATATTTCAGCAAGACAATGCTTAACCACATGCTGCATCCATCACAACAGCATGGCTTTGCAGGAGCAGAGTCAGAGCAGAACTGGCCTGCCTGCAGTCCAGACCTTTCACCAATAGAAAACATTTGGCGCATCATAAAACAAATAATCTGACAATAAAGGCCCATGACTGTTGAAAAGCTTCTTCATCAGACAAGAATGGGACAACATTCCTCTCCTAAACTCTAGCAACTGGTCTCCTCATTTCCCAATAATTTACAGAAAGTTGTTAAAGGATGAGAAGATGCTACACAATCGTAAACATTGCCCTGTTCCAACTTTTTTGAGGTGTGTTACTACCATCAGATTCAAAATGGTATGGTAACCCCAAAATCTACAATGCAAATATTCCCATTAACCGATAATAAAATGATAAAAATGTTAAATGTTAAAACCTAAGCCTTGCAATCATACCTGACCATAAGCGAATACAGTGGCGTTGTAGCCCTCAAAGCAGCCCTCGATGAGCTTGTACACACAGGTCTGGTAGATGTAGTCCTGCTCTGAGTCAATGTCAAATACAAAGTCATATGTGAAGGCCTTGTCCTTTCCCAAGAGGACTTGTGGTTCTCCAGGTGTAACCAGTGTGCACACATGGCAGCCCTCTATCTTCTCCTTGGACATCTGAGGACGAATCCTGGGAGGAGATAACAAAAGCACAGATATACTTAGTGAATCGATAAAATTTATTCAAATACTATCTTATAAAATTATACAACTCAGGAGACAGCGCAATGACCGTGATGATGCCTGAAATGTTTATGCATGTGGACAAAACAAAACATGATATGTTCCCGTTGACCTCATGATAATTTCACAAGCATAAACAAGAGATACTGAGAACATAAAATTTTTCATTCATTTATCTTTTGCTCATGTTTGCTGTTTTTTATTTTACTTATGCAAACACACATCAGATGTTACTGTAAAGCACTTTGTATCCCTGGTCTTTGAAAGTGTTACTGTATATTTAGTTGTGTGAAAACACACACACACACACACACACACACACACACACACACACACACACACACACAGGTGTGGTTTCCTCTAAAACCCTGGTCTTCATTGTTCATACAAGACCTGAGTCTGTAAATGCAACTTCTAAGAGTCATGACCTTCAGCTTACGATGGACAAAATGTATACATTAGAACCAAAGATGTCTTTTTAATTTTTGAATTCTTGACACTTTACTATTTTTTCTAAACTGGTCATATCCTGCTTATGCTAGTAGCAGATAGGGTTGCTTCAAGCTGCTAGACTCAGGCAGAGATTAGAAGCAGGCCGCAGGAGTCTCAAACTCTCTTCTTTGTATTTCCATATTCACAGAAGACATAGTCGAACTCAATCTGGAGCCCCAAACTTACTTACAACTTTTTCACATACTGTATGTAGTGAAAGACTACGGTGCGAACTTCAACCTTAAGGAGGAGTGTTTGATTTGATTGTAGAAAGGAGGGGTAAGTGTAGGGGTAAGTGTAGGGGTAAGTGTAGGGGTAAGTGTAGGGGTAAGGGAGTCATGGTTGAGAAAGCTACAGTACTTACTACATAGAAATGTTACAGTAATTAGCATGTATCGCAGTTTCTGAACATTTTTAAGCAAACCCATTCTCAGAGTTTTAAAAGGATGAAACAAAATAATGCAGCAATAACAGCCCACTTAAAGGGGTCATTGATTTTGGAAAGTCAGAGAGCATGTGGAAAATTAGTGACATGGCAAAAAGTGGACAGCTCTGAGCTTGTGATTTTTGGGCCACTGGTGATAATAAGGGAAACTTTGGGTCATGAGTAATTATTACAGTGGCTGTTAATCCTGCAGCTAAAGAGTACTGATGGGTTTTGCATCCTGACAGGTAGATCACTGCAGTTAATTGCTTTCACCTGACATCTGAGTTGCAAATGTAATCCCTGAGTTAATGGGTCCAAAGGAGCGCAGCCACTGTTTGGCAACTTCTCTTAACTCGCTGACAGAATGATTGCCAAGTATTTAATTTAGGCTGATTTCAACTTGTTTCCCTTGCAGACAAGATGGTTGATCAATGGGGATGCACTGCGTCTGTTAAAGAAGCTACACTTTTCCAAGCTTTTGCCGCAGTGCAAGTTAATTATAAGAAAGCATTGTAAAGACAACTGTCTAACACTCTTGCATAATGCAGTGTACATAAAACCAAAGATCTGCCACATGGCCCAGTATTAATCTTGGGCTTTCAGAGGTACAATGTGGACACTATGGGGAGGTAATAACATTATTGCTTTAGAAAAAAGCCATGAGCCAGCAGTATTACTGCACTGGGTCCACCTCTCCACATGCTAAAACCTCTGGTTCAATCTTCATGGGATGCAAATCAACTCCACCGCATACGGAGACCACATTAGAATTTCCCTATGGGATGCAGCAACAAAGAAACACACACGCACATGTACAAAGCCACACAGAGCAATAAATCCCTAACAACCACATACAGCTGGTGCAGGGATAGTGTGGCCTCACAACAAAGATATAAACAGTGACTTAAAGGACAAATACTGTACACACAGTTCAAAAACAATCTGGTCTACTATCTCCAGTTCAAACACGGTTCCTCTCAAGTGTGCATTAAGGACCACACCCACCACAAACACCCGCAGTAATCCCTTCACCACACGTCGTTATGGTCCTAAAGGAACACACACAGAGCTGACAACAGCATTTTTTTCTTTAAGACCCTGACAGGGTCTTCCATGAAGTAATTAAAGACATTAGAATACTGCAATTCAGCAGCAGTGCAGAAATCCAGACCACCTTATGACAGACGGTGGGACACAGAAAGCAGCTTGCCGCCAGATAAGACCCTTTTAATTCTGGAGGTGACCCTGACACTGAGGTTAATTTATCTCAACCACAGATGCCTTACAAATGCTGGAAAGCCAATCCCTGACACAAAGTGGTTGTGGCAGAGGAGGAGTGGGTTGGCTCTGTACAATGATCTATGTGTAAACGTGGGTGCGCACAGCAACAGTGTTAAAAAAAAAAAAAAATATATATATATATATATATATATATATATATATTTATATTAGGGGTCAGAAAAATGCATACAGTATATTAAGTACATAGACTGCACTAAGGTATGGCAATGGATCAAATATACACTCTTGGAGTGATCACAACCATTCAGAACCACATTTTGCTACAGTCAGTTCCTTTGCCCAATAATATAATTACCTTTTCATCATTAGCCGCAGTATGAAAAAGCACAATGCCCAAGCAATACTTGAATGCTTCTTGCTAATAGTAGAGTCAGTTATTTTCTGCTTCCACATTCCCCATTTCAGGTTTACCACAGACTGACTTACTGGGCAGCCACATTGATGCCCTCCAATCTTCGACAAAGTGCAAACGGCCTGTCACTGCAAATTGATAAATTCAAATAGCATGGTTTAAGTTTATTTCTCAACCATTTCACCCAACTTTCATACATATAATACATTTAGCAGGTCTGAGATTGGAAGTGAGCAGAATGCTGCAGATATGTTTGTTATTTTCCACCATCATTCCTTGATTAACTAATCACTCCATTTTTGTGCAAAAAGACAGTATGTGTGATCCTAAAAGAAAGAACAAAAAAAGACTACTTTTCTTTTCACATCATCATCATCAGGTCAGAGTTTCACTTTTTTGTTTTAAGTTAGTCTCTCATCTGTACTTTTCTTTCAGCGGGTTTTTAAAATGATAAAATTCTAACCTAAGATAGTAGTGAACATGCTAAACATTAAGCCAGCAATCGAAATTATAAATCATGCCTTTGATGATTGCTATAAGGACTGAGCACTGCCTGTACCATGCTTTTGTCCTATATTTAAACTTATTTAAAGAAATATTTCTATGACTGATTAGCTAATCAACAACAAATGATTCAACAAGTTCAAATTTGACAGTAATTTATTTAGACAATTGCCAAATATTATATGATACAGCTTCCCAGCAATTCTGCTCTTAAAAAAGTCATCTGAATGTTTTTTTTCTAAAGTCATATATATTAACAAATTGACAAGTAATTCAGCAAAATATTACAACAATTAATCAATAATGAAAACATATATTGACTACAGCTATTAGGCAGCATCTGTCTGATTGTGTTCTCCCTGTCCTTCCCTCCATCATCACACAAGAGTCAGAGAAAACCAGTATGTTTGAATGGTTGGAAAGTCTTGACAAGCTCTGCATCAAACAGGAATAGATAAACATGCGTGACACATGCAAGTAAAGCACAGACACACACACAGACAACAAAAGAAACAAAAAAACAACAGTCTGTCAGTTATCCACAGGGAGAAGAAAAGGAAAAACTATAAATAATCACACACAGACACGCATACACACGCACAGCAGCTCAGATAAACGAATGTTTAAGCCAGCTACACCAACAAAAGTTCCAATCTATAACATTGATCAGAGCAGCAACATCACACACACTACACATAAAGACACTCAGACCAAAGGTGCTAAGCTAAGGATAGCACATAATACCACAATTGAATGTCTGTATAAGACAAAGGCTCAACGAGAAATGCAAGGAATCAGATTGGGAACCCCTGATGCGGTAAATTAAGGTGTATATCTGTTTTCATCTTTGCACACTAATGGGAAATTGGTTTAAATACCCTGCGGACTAAATGGAGAAGAACATGCACACACACGCGCACATACAAACACACACACACACACCCCTATGTGCCATGTTTTAGACATTCTTTATACAAAGATGAATGTGAGGTGGAAACATGACATATTCACTCATTACCCCAGTGTTTTGGCAGAAGCATGAAACCCAGTTCTGTCAAACACACGCACACACACACACACACACACACACACACACACACACACACACACACAGTCAGAAGGCTCATTATCCACAATCTCTGAGGGAATTTATTTATTACAATAATCATCAAACCTAATAGTGCTAATTAGGACACAACTAAGAAAAATACAAACTGAAACAAACAAACCCATGAACACACACAAGAGCCACATTGTGAAGTGAAGTCATCTGCAACATGGCTGCGGAGTTCAGCAATGCTTTCGATTACAGCCCTCGACTTACAGGGTAACTACAGTGAACTTACTGTGTACTTATCAGCAACAACAGTGTACCTCCACAGTACTTATGGATACAAATTTGTTGTTATTTAATAATAATAAACTAACTTTGGGGAATAGTGGAGGAACAAGATGAGAATAAGAAAACACCTACAGTGTAAGTATTTTGTTGTTAAGGGGTACTTATTAAATATGACATGATAGGTACAAATACTTATGATGTAACTTCTGTGTAACTACAAATAATATGAGGGTAAGAGGCTGCTCTTTAAATTACAGCCATCGTTTGGTGTACTTATGTTGTAACTACAAGTAATAAAGGGGTTTAGATTTATTATTTTTGACAAAAAAAAAATCAATAATACTTTTATTTTATTGCCTCAAATCATGGAAAACCAATTTAAATTAGTTGAACTTAGGTTTTATTCCAAACAACATGATAGGTGCGATAGGTGTGATAAGTTTAAAGTGGACCCGCTTATACCCATTTTATCTGCAGGTACAAAGTAGCTATGCCGTAAGTACAACAAATGAGGGCTATAATTTAAAGTGGAGCCTCTTACCCTCTTCTTATCTGTAGCTACACCTTAGAAATTTGAATCTATCATGTAATATTTAATTAGTAACACGTATCTACAAAATACTTACACTGTAGGTATTTTTCTTATTCTCATCTTGTTCACCCATTATTCCACAAAGTTTGCTTATTGATATGAAGTAACAATAAATATGTATCCATAGGTACTGTGGAGGTACACCGTTGTTATTTATAAGTACTAGTAATAAGTAATAGTGTAATAATAATAGTACATAATACATACATAATAATAGATACTTACTAATAGTAATAAGTAAGTATCAAAGAATAAGCATGGTCAGACAGTGGCAAAATTGTTGTTTTTGTATAGCGAAATTTGGCATCATGTTGCCTTGATGTGGCTGTGTTTTGACTCCTTCATCACTGGGAAAGGTGCTGTCATAGTAGGTCAGTGGAGGAGTGGTTCCTTACCTTTTGTAGTATGACTGTACTCTGGTAGGCTGTTTTGTTGTTATTGTGGTTTTTTTGTTTGTTACTGCAGATAAAAAAATAGCTTAAGGTGCAATTCATCAAATGGAAGCATTTATGTTTAATATTGCACATAGTCTGTTTAAAATATTTATGAGAATCTTTTTTGTCCTTACGGCTTTATCCGGTACATTCAGTAATAATCAATAATCAGTCCACATGTTGAGCAGGGCGGGAACTTCTGACCCTATGGTGAGTAGGCGGCCACTCTACTTGCGCCATTGCCGCCGCTAAGTAATAATAATAATAATAATAATAATAATAATAATAATAATAATAATAATAATAATAATAATAATAATAATAATAATATAACATGACTATTTCTTAGTTTTTCTGGCAATTGCAATTCTGACAATTCAGTTTATCGTCTTCCTCTTGGTCCCCTACTATGTCCATAAAATTTGAAGGATTTAAACAGCTTTTGACCCAAACATAAGATATGCAGGAAACTAACTACTGTAGCAGATACAGAAGCATGGGTAAACAGGCTGGAAAGATAAGAACATGGTGCCCATATCTACCTAATAATTCTAGGAATAATAACAGAATAATACAGTGAGAATAAAGTGGAAATATCTTGAAAAAAAATTGGAATGTTATGAGGAAGTTACAATCACGCTAAAATGGTGTCTTTGTGTCAAAATACTACACCTCTATCCTCAAAATCTTTTAGTAATATTCTAATACACTTTTACTGCATGTGTAAAAAACATTTGATTGTTGCCACACACACACACACACACACACACACACACACACACAGCTCAGTGAATGCTCAGAAACAGAGTCTCAGGCTACATTCCAGTATTTTCCTTCAGCTGGCACACTTTAGGAGGGTCCGGTTACCTTGGGAACTGCACAAACTGCTCAGAGCCTTCTAATGCGCAGTGACTGCATGTGTGTCAGCATATGTTTGTATTTACAACAGTATAAGTGTTCTTTTCAATGTGTGCAAATGAAAAGTCACAACTGATAATAACCGGTGATGCCCAATTATACTACTACTACTATATTATGTACTCACTTAAAATTTAATAGTCGATCTGCTATCCAATCACAATCATGAAAAAATCCTGCACCAATTGCCAAGTCTGTTACCAACAAGCCCAGAGTACCAATAAAATCAGGCTGCTGTGATAGCAGCCAGTAACAGCGCCAGTAATGCTTGTGTGTGTGTTCATGTTCAGTCAACCTTCAAAGAACAGGTTGGTGAAAGCCAAATAGCTAATTTCCCTAATGTAAAGACTACAGTAAAGCCAGGGTGCACACATTCACATACACATAAAGACACGGAGTTAATCGCATTCTAACAAACTGTGAGTGTATCAGAGCTTTGTTGTCTGTTCTCTGGCTCTGAGCCAGAAGACAGAGGATAACATCTACTTTCGTGACATTTCTGAACCATGGGCTATTTGATCAAGGCCTTTTCCATAGTCACTCCTCCTTCATCCCCTGTGGTGTGTCATCTTTTTAGCGTTCTTTGGTTTCTGTGCTCTTGTCCTCACACCCCAGTCTGTTTGTTGCCAATGAAAGCAGTCTTTCAAGACAAAGATATGAAGGGCATAAAAAGTGGAGGGACCTGTTTATTTCCTTTTTTACCCGATAACATTAATCACTAATGTGGACTTTCCCCTAGCTGCCTGATTCTCTTTTTGACCAATGATCAAATATTGCCTTCACAATGAAAAAAACTACTGTACATCCATCATTTGGATGTGTGACACCAACATATTGTCTCTGTTCCTTAACAATTGTTTAAAATGCAAACGCAGATCCCCCACATCTCTCAGCAGAGCCAATATGTGTTGACAGACAAATCAACAGTCAGTCCGCCAACCAGGAAAGGCTGCGTTGACAGGTAGAGAATAAAAGCTCTACAGGTGACTTATTATGCTCAAAAGACCCTGAGGAGTGGTGAAGGATGGAAGACAAAGCAGGAAACCGTGTTTACATAGTCAAGGATGCACAGTGAGGTGGAAGATAGGTTGATTTCATGTTTTCAGGTTTTACAAAGGCAGTGCGATGATATCAAGAGTATCAGAAAGGCTAGACTGGACTGAGTAACAAGGATAGCCCCGCATCTTCACTTACTTGCACCATATTTTTCTGTTTTGTTATTCTTTCTCACACCCTACTAGTAGGGTTTAGACATGCGGTCCTAAAAAAACAAAAAAAACAAACAAAAACAAAAGCATTACAGCTGCACTCGTCATATTTCTTTCATATATCAACTGACCTCAGGCTAATATTAATGTGCCGATGGTCACACTTGTAGCAATAAACCCACAGATATTGGCCAGCCTTCTCTGAGCTTTACTCCTGGCTCTAATTGGACAACAAGCAAAAATCCCCTTGTACTGGTTAAAATTATGTAATTTTTGTAAAGGGTGGTATTAAAAAAAAAAAAAGTTTCTGGATAAAAATCAATGCTGATGACCTTCTTAGGCACAGGCACGATGGTCGTTGCCTTGAGGCACCTCAAGGCAACGACCATCGTGCCTGTGCCTAAGAAGTCTACTGTCTCCTGCCTCAATGACTACCGTCCCGTCGCGCTCACACCCATCGTGATGAAGTGCTTCGAGAGGCTCGTCATGAGGCACATTAAGACCCAACTCCCAACCTCCCTGGACCCCATGCAGTTTGCGTATCGTCCAAATCGTTCCACGGACGATGCCATCTCCACGACCCTCCATCTGGCCCTCACCCACCTGGACAGTAAGGACTCATACGTACGAATGCTGTTCATTGACTTCAGCTCAGCATTCAACACAATCATCCCTCAGCACCTGACCGAGAAATTGAGCATACTGGGCCTGAACACCTCCCTCTGCAACTGGATTCTGGACTTCCTGACTGGGAGACCCCAGTCAGTCCGGATCGGGAACAACATCTCCAGCACCACCACACTGAGCACTGGAGCCCCTCAGGGCTGTGTGCTCAGCCCTCTGCTGTTCACTCTGCTGACGCACGACTGTGTAGCAATGCACAGCTCAAACCACATAGTCAAGTTTGCTGATGACACGACCGTGGTGGGTCTAATCAGCAAGAACGACGAGTCAGCCTACAGAGAGGAGGTGCAACGATTAACAGCCTGGTGTGGAGCAAACAACCTGTCTCTGAACGTTGACAAAACTAAAGAGATGGTTGTGGACTTCAGGAGAGCACAGGGTGACCATTCTCCATTGATCATCGATGGATCCTCAGTGGAGATAGTCAAGAGCACCAAATTCCTTGGTGTTCATCTGGCGGACAACCTCACCTGGTCAGTCAACACCAGCTCCATCACCAAGAAGGCCCAGCAGCGTCTCTACTTCCTGAGAAGGCTGAGGAAAGCCCATCTCCCTCCCCCCATCCTGACCATGTTCTACAGAGGGACCATTGAGAGCATCCTGAGCAGCTGCATCACTGCCTGGTTTGGGAACTGCACCGTCGCGGATCGCAAGACCCTACAGAGGATAGTGAGGACAGCTGAGAAGATCATCGGAGTCTCTCTGCCCTCTATCATGCACATTTACACCACACGCTGCATCCGCAAAGCCAACAGCATTGTGGACGACCCCACACACCCATCACACACACTCTTCACACTCCTGCCATCAGGAAAGAGGTTCCGAAGCATTCGGGCCACCACATCCAGACTATGCAACAGTTTTTTCCCACAAGCCATCAGGCTCCTCAACACACAGAACTGAAATAGAACTTAAACACACTGCAAACCGAACTCAGCACATTCTCATCACTCACTACTCATCTCATTCCACCACCACTTATTTATTATTTATTTACTTTTATCATTCTACATTTACTGCACTACACTGTTTACCTGCTGCTTTTTTTTGCACATTCCAATGCAATTGCACTTTTTTTACATGCTGGACATTTAAATGCACTATACCGTTTACATGCTGCTCTTTTTTTTAACACCCCTAGCACACTTAACTGAACTGTACTGTACTGTAAAATAGTATACAGTAGGTTTACTGGTCGGCACTGTCTTGGGTCTTGTGTCTTGTGTCCTGTCCTGTGTTACTTGTGTTGTCTGTCTACACTGTACGTCTGTACTGTTTTTTCGTCTGCACTGTTTGCACTTGGTTGCACTCGATGCACTTTATTATAGCTTGTGTTGTTTGTAGCACCTTGGTTCTTGGAGGAACGTTATCTCGTTTCTACTGTGTACTGTGTACCACTGTGTATAGTAGAAATGACAATAAAAGCCACTTGACTTGACTTGACTTGACTGCTCTGCCCTCATTTCACCACGACAACTGACAAAGTAGGAGGTGATGAGACTTAACATCCCCTTGTTATCATTCTGCTCATTAATAACCACTCACAGCAGAGACATGAGTGTGAAAGCTTTCATCGTGTCCTTACTGCCACTCTCATAAACCTCACATTCTTTGCAGAATTTGTTTTAATTTAGAGAGGGTACTTGTGGAGTCACCACTGTTTGCTTAAAACTAAACCTGCAGCGTATCCTAGTGTGTTGTCTAAGAGTTGATCCCCAGTGAAAACAAGGGAGGTGAGAAGGATGATAGGCTGGAAAATACAATATATGTATGGTCAGGTTTTTATGTTAAATCCTCCAGCTTTAGAACATTGTTAGGAGAAAAAACAATTCTATATTTTCACACGAAAACCGAGTGTGTTTTGAAGTGCAGCACTGGAAGTCATACAACACTATCAAAGCCACCTTTAATTATTCTTCTTAAGAACATTAATTGAGCTCAAGAGGAGTTTTCCTTTATTTTGGAGCATGTCCGTGCATGTCAGTGGTTTTCCATAGAGCCAAAGGAATCATCCCTCCCGATTTCTTTGCAGCATAGCCACACAACACCATCAGCTGCCAGGGTGATTCCTCCAAACACAGGCTCGATTTCTCATAAACCCTGACAGCACTTTGCCATGAAATAATACACAAACACACCAGTGGCTTCATTTATCACACACGCCACTCAAACTGATCTTAAACATAAATATGAAATTGCCTCTTGAAATGCTGCCAAACCACATATTTAAGTGCATATTTCTAAGTATTCAGTATCCAGTATGACCACCAGTATATCCCTTTGTCACTACTAACTCTGCTGTAACCCTACTATGGCAGGTATGAGTTTTTTCTATGAAACAGTGTCAACAGCTTCACCATTTGACCTAAGATGTCAAATGGCAGAAGGCGTGTGGAAGGTAAAACTATCCACGACCAACAAACGACAGTAAAGCAACTACATCACATTGAAATTACACTCAAGCCATAACTAAGAGAAATCTAATTTCTGATGCTGTTATTTACTGAACATATCGGTCATTCCCTTTCTGAAAGAGATTAACTTTCATGCAACCAGTCCAACTGAGATTACGTAAACAGTAACGTGGTCTATCCATCTGGTTCTGTTCTGTTTGCTTGTACCATATCTCCGATTAGAGCTTTGTCATTGTCAGAGTTCAGATTAGGATTAACACAGCTGACACAGTCCTGTGCGTATGCACAGCACTGTCATAGAGATTACCCAGCCTTTTCAGGTATGACAATTACTTTTTTTGGCTTACTTTCCTCAAAGAAAGAAAGAGACTATGATATGTGGGTTTACCGTGTTAAAAACATTTTACTCAAACATTTAAAAACACCTCAGAAAATGTTTAAATTTTAAGAGACAGATCATAGCAAAGGTAAAGTCAATCTCTAATGCATGCTGTCTCTCATACGCAGTTACAAACCCAGCTACACTCTCATCACTGTCAATGTAAGCACATCCTGACCATGTTCCCATAGCAACCAGGCCCGGATAAGTCTACGGAGATACTCAAAGAAGTTTACAGCTGTATGAGAAAAATACTAGTTAAAAAATGTAGATATTTAAGTTATTGTCTGCTTTCTTTTCTTACGGGAACACTAACTTTTCCTAGTGAAAGTGATGCCTTCACTGGACTACTGCATCTTCAACTCCTTCAGGATTACTGTTTATAATTTGCATTGTGTCTGGGTTATGTAGGTTATTTTTTCTAAGCACCAAAGTTAAATGAAATACCAGGACACCTTTAACAGTTATGTTTAACTCCTTTGGGAAAAGCTTTTCAGTGTCAGTGTCTTTGGAGGCATCCAAATCACACGTGATAGCAGCCTTTGTCAATGTTACTGCGCTTTGAACTACTTATCTTTTGTCCCCTTTTTAAAAGAATCAAATGAATAGAAAGGCAGAGGGATAAGGAAAAATGAGAACAAGAACAGGAGACAGAAGCTAAAAAGGCAATTTATGAATATAGTTACATGTTTGAAATGAAAAGCCCTGAGAAACCAGAAAATTGGCTTGGCCCATTTTGGGTTAGGACCTCTGGGCGTATCAGTGACTGTGGGATGAAATTAGAGAGGCCCCAGGGTGCAGAGATGGATGGAGGGGTGGTGGACCACTCGCTGCTGAGGTCAAAACTGGAGGAAACAACATTTCAAAATACAAATGACACTGAAAGAATGAAAGTACGTTTGTTGCAAGGTCAATTGGTCAGTGTTTTCAGAAGATTAAGTGGCTGATAACGGATCACCAGAGTTATTGTAATTTATTCTGTGGGGAACCCGTGTGTCTGAACCAGATTTCCTGGCAATCCATTCAGTAGTTTTTGAGACATTTAACTTAAGCCTACAAATGTCAAACTCTGGTAGAGCACATCTACGCAAGAGCTTGAATGTCTGTACAAAGTACTGTTAATCCGTTGAACCACTAATTATTATAACATTCAACATTTTTTTAAATACCATGGATTACTTTTTAATATGTTATGCGCTGATTGTAATCACAAACATCATGAATATTTACAATAAGTTAATTCATCAATATTAAATATTTTGTATCTAAGCTTTCATTAATTAAAGCATATTCAGAGAATTCATGTAATACAACCTCGTGCATGAAATACATGTACGATGCTCTTGAAAGGCACCATTTTTAATTACTGAGCTACAGTCTGCATTTCTGTCCTGCTGCCCATTTAATCAGTGCTCCCATTGACTTCCCAGAACAGCAGTCTGCACTGATCCCCCATATAAAGCCATCAACTGTCTCTCTTCCTCTGATGGACCTTTGCATCTCTACGTCTCTCCATCACAATCCATTTTTCCCATAATGACTATGCTCTTATACTAATCAGTTAAGTATCTGTGATTTTCTGAGTGTAATAACAACACACTGAAATAATGGGATACAGAGCTGGGCCATTCACTGCAGGGGAGAAATGCTTTTATGCTAGCCCTGACCCTGGCCTCGGATTTAGAAAAAAGAATAACAGAATGAATGGAGACAAAGAAAGCAGGGTTATGAAAGTAAGTGACTGGCTAAGGAGAAAGCACCAGCACCAAATGCACAAGACAGTCCCTTTGGACAAACTGAAGCAGTGGTGCATGAGTTAAATGTGGATTCGAGAGCTGAGTGAGTGTGAACTAAGTAGATGGGAACGCAAGAAAGGCAGTAGGCATTCATAAGAATATGTGGAGGAATTGGGGCAGTGGTCACAAGGGGCTGGCACTGGGCGTGGACAGACGACTTGCTCAGGTGGTGGCAGGCAGACTCGGACTGGAATCCATCTGCCACTCCCGTTTGGTATCTGCTTTGTCGCACAAATGCTGATTCTCCCAGAGCATCATGTCTGGTAAGGAGCACTGTGTGCACTGATCACGTGCTGCAGGTGAAGTAATGTCATAAGAATCAGTCTACAATCTTTTTATCAGTGATTAGACAATTCACAGATGCGATGGCCACAAAATAACTGCATTCTACATCTACTGATCGGTACCGTTTCCAACTACTACACTGTGACGATTAAATGCTTTTCTTTCTTAAGGTGATGCGTTCTGGAGCTTTTGATAATATCACATATACTTGGTTGCCCCCTCTGCTGTATTTGCAGCCTGCTAGCATCAGGCTGGGATGCAGAAGTCTGCAGGACACCAGGTGTGTCCTTGAGCAAAACACTCAGTGCTAGCTCCCCAGGCAGCCCCATGGCGCCCCACTGCTCCCCCCAGGGGGATGTGTTAAAGGCAAAGCCTGAACTTCATTGTAACTTGAATGATGACCAATACATATTCTATTATTATCAGATGGCAAATTAATTTACATCTAAAGTTGAGGTGAAAATGTCCTAATTTTAGCAACTTTATCTATTGTTTCTATTTATATGTAATTGTAATGTGCCTATTTAACTTTTGTATTTTAATTGTAAGCACAGACATTTGATACGTGCAGGACACTGTATGCGGCCTTATCTATCAAACTAACCTCGCACACTGGCTGCCCCATAGCCCGAGGCACTGCTGCCAGTTGGTAAGCAGTAAAAAGGGGAGAGCAGGGCTCACATAGACTGTGCTCATTGTTTTGACTGGTTGTGTTAAGAGTGCAGTGTCGCAGGCTTGAGCAGAA
The DNA here is from genome assembly GCF_033026475.1 of Channa argus. NCBI lineage: Eukaryota > Metazoa > Chordata > Actinopteri > Anabantiformes > Channidae > Channa > Channa argus. The sequence goes on along the minus strand of NC_090201.1, from coordinate 11,274,899 downwards.
ATGAGCAAGCTGGTTCCTCAATGTTAACATGAGCGTTTCTTCAAGTAAGCCAGACTACAAGAGTAGAGTTGTCCTACATTGTCTGAAAAAAAAATCTTTGTCAACTGTTCAAGTAAGTCCATCTCCATCAAGAATCTATTTTCAAAAGAAACACACTTGTACGTTGTTGAAAGCATAGGTACCCATGTCCCTTTACAACAAACTAACACAGCACAAAGAGAACAAACAAAGCCAAGAGTTCAGAATTGGGGTCTTAAAGGTCTGTGATTTACCTGAATGTTGTATTCATATTAATTACAGTAAAACCAGTGCTACTTTCTCTCAGCTCAGTATTGATCATTCCAACATAAACTGTGCCACTCAGCAAGAAATATCTCACTACTGTCCAAGACATTCAATCTCGCACTTTCAGACGAACATCTCTTATTGTTACAGACACAAATCGGTCTGCATCATTGGAGCTGATTCTGGGTCAATCCCCACTCTACTTCCTCAAACCCCCCCCTCTCAAATGTCTGCTCTCTCTGCTGCTCTATGATGGGGGTTGGCAAAAAGTCAAATAAGCTTCCTTTTCTACATTTTCATTAAAGACGTTGTGTCAAGGTCACAGAGGTGCAAGTAGATTTCTGCTTGTTTCCGATTAGCTTAAATTATCCAAAACAGGAAGTGCTGGCCACTGAGAGAGCATTGTTTATATGCTTTTAGCCTAAGTGCTTCTCAGCACCATGACGATGTATAACCATGAGAATACATATAATCTGGATATTGGTATGTAGATACTGAACCGACCACAAACACTTCAAGCTGATCTTGTGTGCCACTAAATAATAACACTGGCCCTGAGAAACCCAGCAGAAGTAAATTAAAGTAACATTAACAAAAAATAAAAGCAGAGTGGCATCAGGAAATGACACTAAACAACAAAAGAATGTTTTCAACTATCTAAAATGTATCTTGCCCAAGAAATATAACATGTGCTCACAAGATGATTGTTTTCATGTGAAATGTTTTACATGTGGCAAACCACAAGGTCTTATATTTTTAATTTAACACTTGTGACATATGACATATGAGACATGTGAAACATGTTTTTTTCACATGTGATGTATTACATCTATTGCCAATGATGGTTTGGATAAGGACAATCTCAACACGAACACCTACACAAAACAGAAGGAATCATACAGCATTTATATGTTGGTGTGGTAATATTTCGAGAATAAAAAGGTTCCGAGACTGAAACAAGTACATCCGTACATATAGCTGCCAAAATACTTGGTTGTGTTTGCCTTTTTTTCTTTGGAAAACACTGCTGAGCCGCAGACTGCTGCGATGAGTCTGCTTGTCTGTCTGCATCCCTGGAGGGCTGGTTAGCATTATCATCAGCCCAGCCTCAGTCTGACAGCATTTAGCTGAGTGTTAATGTAGCCAGGCACCTTGTCTGTCTGCAGATATATGAACATATGGTTAATTTAATGCAGAGATGTGAGCACACATATACATTACCTACATTATACATTTTAAAAAATGGCTAAGACCTTGCAAAGACGATTATTAGACTGATGAAGATAATTACCATTCACGCCCTGTTAAATTTTAATAGAATTCTATAGTTCCTATAGAAAAAACTAAGAAGCATTCACAGGGTAAACAAAGATGTTGGTTGTCCAGTCTGCAGCTGTTGCACTGTTGCTGTTACTCAGGTGCCCTTGATTAGCTGCTAACTTCCTAGCTAACATAGACTGGAATTGCATTAACTCATCTATTTAAGGTTGTTATAGTATACATACATGTGAAATTAAGTTTAAACAAACATTTTGTACATTTACATTTTGAGTATATTAATCAATTTTTTTGAATAAAACAAATTACTGTTGGTCATTAAGATATTTTGTACCCTTTTTGGATAACTTATGTCGACACTTCCACACTTCATCCTAAGATCATAACTGTCAGAACTTCCCGAGATCTCTGGCTCGAAATTCAGATTCAAGTCAACAGTTAACATGAACAGTTTTTCCCACTAGGCTGCTCGGTTTAAACATTATGACACGAATGCAGTAGCACAGTAGCTATATTAACATCCCCATGCTAACAGCTCATTAAGACAAGCTAGCATGCTAATGTTCAGTGCATATCGTTTGTTGTCTTTGTTTAGTGTGCTAAAATGCTAACATTCTCTAATTAGCACTAAACAAAAAAAAAGGAGGAGTGTTAACTTCTTAACTGGACATAGACCTAATAATTCAGCTAATCACTCCAGACGCATTATTTCAAAGAGTGTCTACATTTGGAACATCAGTTAGTGGTTTATGTGAAGTCAGCCTTTTTAACGCCACCACGTCCTGCTGTCTCTCCATTCACACCACACAAAATAAAGCCAGACTCAAACTCCAGCAGTTATTAAGCTACTTAGAACTGAAGGTGATTATGGCCCAGCTGGTCTGTCTGTCTGTCTGTCTGTCTCTCTCTCTCTCACACTCACACACACACCCCTCGACAACAGCAAGCGAGCAAATAAACACGAAGACTTCTGGCACAAAATCTGAGATCTACACAGCTTTTTTTATTTAATCAAATTTTGCTATTCACACATAGCTCGATAAAATGCACTAAAATGAATTCTGAAGCAAAATCCTCTCAATCTGATTATTGTGTGTGTGTGTGTGTGTTTTGTAAATCGGAGCTAAAAGTGATGATTATAAATAATAGGAAGTATAATAATAGAAGTATTCTTGAACTTCAAACATCTCTCAGTGATGTAGTGCTGTGGGGTAAATTTCTTGTTTACTGATTCAAAAAAGCAGAAGAAAATATCATTTGGTTGTTTTAATAGAACATATCGCATTAAAACACAGAAGTAAATAAACTCTTTACAGTCTAGACATCATATGAGGGCCTCCATCCCCTTTGCTTCTTCCTCCCTACACGGGAATATGTCAAGCTCATGCAGCTGTGCCCACATTATTCATACACACTATGTGCAGACATACATGCTTGCACACACCCACACACGCACACACACACACACACACACACTGATGTACCCATGCAGAAGCAGCGATTGCAAGTACAAGCTCATATTTTACACGCTACAGTAGCCCTTTAGACAACAGACAAGACACTTGCTCCTTTTTCCACTCTACCCTTCTCTGTCCACCACCCTCCTGTCTCTTTTCCTCTTTGATTTTTCTTTGTATTTGTTCTGTTGAATTGCAGGAAGCACGGCAGAAGAGGGAGAGCAGTTTATAAAACAAAGAGAGCATCAGCGTTTGACTCTGCAAACCTCACTCTCTTCTTTCTTTAGCTGTACTGGCTGTACTGTACAGGCTCATCTGTACTCTACTCTCAAAAACATATATAGCCAGGACTTCATCCCCTTGCACCCTCCAATTCTTTGCCTTTGCTCTGTGTGTCTTTATCTCCGTGTGTGTGCAAGCTCAGCACAGAGCACAAAGACCTGCAGTGACATCAGACTCATTCACACTGTGTCCTCTGTCTATGTTCACCCAAGAGGTGCTCTGTTTAAAGGGCCTTTGCTACGACTCACCCCCTCCCACACACTCCCACAGATCCCCTGTGATTTCTGTGACCACAACAATGTCAACACAGATGCACTTGGTTATTTGTTTTATGAAAATATGGTTAAAGAAAAAGAAAAAATTCCCTCATAAAAAGAGGAAATTCATTATTTTCTGTACAGGCCATTCATTTTGTGAAAAAAAGGTTGTATTGTATCCCAGTAGCATAAATATAAATGATAGTAGTTAGGGCTGTTTAGAAGGCCTGTTCCAGAGGACATTTGATGAGACCCTGATAAGTGAAAAATGCAAATGCTTAGACTGAAGCGTCTTTCATTACTTACTGAATTCAAATGGATAGATTCAAATAAATACAGATAAGTGTGTGTGTGTGTGTGCGAGAGAGAGAGAGAGCGAGAGAGCAAGAGAGCGAGAGAGAGAGAGAGACACAGAGAGAGAGAGAGAGAGAGAGAGAGAGAGAGAGAGAGAGAGAGAGAGAGAGAGAGAGAGAGAGAGAGAGAGAGAGAGAGAGAGAGAGAGAGAGAGAGAGAGAGAGAGAGAGAGAGAGAGAGAGAGAGAGAGAGAGAGAGAGAGAGAGAGAGAGAGAGAGCGAACAGGAGATGGAAGAAGCTGGAGGGAGAGCTGAAGACATTCCAGCAATTTGGTAACAGTTTCATGTTTTATTTTGCTCACAGTGCAGCTGAGCTTAAGTAGCAAATAAAGGAATAAGGCAAACATATAGTGGGAAGTTTGAGATGACTGTTCATGATGAGACAACACGGTTAGATCAATTTGTGTTTTCCATCAATTGTTGAGTAACAATGTGCCTTTTATTGTCACCAAATATTAAAGAAAGACCTTCAGCTGATGCTCTTACATGCAGGCTACACATCAGGAGACGGATTGTCAGAAGGTATGCAATTAAAGGCCAATGGATTAACTTACACGTCAGTTTTCAGCCTTCTCATTTCAACAGGCTCATCAACAGCTCATAAAGCAGGAAGCCAACAGGAAGTGAGGATAGACCAGCAACAGCCTTACAGGAAGTCATTCTGCAACGGCAGAACACCGTTTGGGAGTGCTGATGCACTTTACAGGGAGAAGTTCATCAGAAGCCTAGTTGCACAATAACCATGTATTGGTTAACAAATCTCTTAGTTTAAATACAAAGTAAAAATTCCAACCTTTCAGGATGAACACTGCTTAAAGCACTCCCTCTCAGCCACACAGTTCTTTTCTTCACCTGTCATAAGGTGACCAAGAGTTATACTGCTGTTTTGGAACCAGAATCTAATGCACATAAGGAATACAACCAGACCTTTCTCACCTCCTCAGTGAGCTACAAACGCCTGGGACTTAACACAACAGGGCTGCTGTTACAAAAACAAGTATAGACCAAAACATCCAATTATTATTTTTTTAAGATGGTTTCTTTGGTGAAATGTCCTAATTCTCACTTTCTATGGATGTACATCCATGTTGTCCCCACTAATTTTCAAGTGTCATTTCAGAGAGCTCTTCCACTCTCTCCAGTCACGCAGACACAAGACAAGCATCTGCCTGTCACGAAAGACATTCAGAGAAGTGGTGATCTGATAGCTTTGAAGGGCAACAGCAAAAAAAAAACAAAAAAAAACAACATGTAACCAACAAGCATGAGGAGGAAGTGATGCACAGCTGTGGACGGCCAACTTGGGCGTGTGCTCTGTCATGTTTCCTGCTTCTCTACTCTCATTTGGGTTAGAATCGCTGATTAGAAAAAACTTCAGTGGTGAATCCTAATACGCAGCAAAACTGCTGTCCCAGACTCCAGTCTGCAAGTGTGCAACAAGCCGGTTGATGGAGGGTATGAATGTTGAGACCAAGTGTAAGAATGCACTGATGCAACAAGTAGGTTGCTGTACTTTCCTGTGGCCAGCACGTATGGTCTTGAAGGCTGATGACCTGGATTTACACATTTTGGTCTTTTTCCCACCAAAATCCAGCCATTTAAAGGGCAGTCCCCCGGGTAGGTGTGTAACCCAGACAGAGCCTGTGTGGCAAGCTATTAACACACACACACACACACACACACACACACACACACACACACACACACACACAGGAAACAGGCGAGACTGGTAGCCAACACAGGACATATATAGGCTCAACAATAAAACGCTGCCTTTTTTCACCCCCATTTCAAGCCTTTGTGTGTCAGCTGTGAGCGGATACGCAGCAGTTGTATTCCACTACTTCTGTTTTGTTTTCAAGCCAGTGTTTTTGGTCAGAGTGGCCAAGGTCTAAAGCACATTTATAAAGAAAACAATTCTGTTTTGTGCATACTTGTTTTGGTTATTTTACACATCAGCAGAAGAAAAATTAGATAAAAGCTGAAAGAAAAAAAATGTATTTCTCAGCTGAGGTCCAATCACCCTTAAGTCAAACTGCTCTGCGTCATTAAGTATCACAAATACACCCGTTATCAACCTTTAGGGTCTGCAAGAACACTTATTATTTTGTGCTGTATTTAAGGTAAGGATATCTAGCAGCAATCACAAGGTCAAAGACCACAACAACAAACACATTTGTCTTTGTGTCCATTTTTGTACAGCGGTAGAGTCTGACTTAGCACTGTTTGTGCAATAGAAAAGTGGAAGCGCCACAGAAATAAAGATCAGAGTGGACAAAGATCAATATGCAAATGGGCATAATACCCTTGTCAAATGCTGCCTTATTGAAATTTACACTGTCTCAGTCCTAACATAAAGCTTTTAGTGTGGAGAAAATGCGGCAGTCAACTCATATCATTGAGAGGAGGAGGCACTCATTAGGCCAAGTGAAACTGCAAGTATGTGCGTGATTGGGACAGGAGACTAATACGTGTCAGTAAGAAATTGTGGTCCACTCATTCTTATAGCCTGATAGCCTGTTTACATCAGACCTAGCTTATTGTGTAAGTGAATGCAGCTGAATATAGATGTGAGTCAGGACAACAGCCACTTACTAAGGCATCACAATACATGCATCTTGTCATGATTGACTTGACTGCAATTCAGAAATTCTGAACTTACATGCTTGTGTCTGTGTGTTCAATACATTGCTTAGGCAATCCTGACTGCAGGATTGTAGGTCATGTCACTAGCTATAGGGTTTTTGTTGAGGGAAGTGCAGACATTCAGGAAATGAATGCTGGCTAGTCAAGCTGTATGTGTGTGTGTGTGTTGGTTGGCCCTCACCACAACTTCATTGCCCTCTGGATGCATACTCACACATGCACACACAAGCTACTTGGAGACGTACGCTTTATGCAGTTTGTTGTGTTGCCCTAAGGCAACACAACATGGGAGCAATTAAACACCATCCTCTGTTATCAGCGGCCGACTTTCTCTGGGAAAAGCGTTGCTTATATGGCAGGAAGTTATCTTTCTCTGCGTATTTATTTGTGTTCCTCCCATTTCCTGTCAAGCACACAGACACTATTGGTGGCACTGATTGCACATTACGGAAAGCACTAGCTTGCCCACCAGCACAGTCATGTAATCACCATGGCCATAAGTTACAGCTGATTATAAAGTTAATTGCTGATTCTTTGACCATAAAACTCTTCATGTTAACTTCACCATGTTTTGCCAAGGTAAATGTCAGCCCAGCAGCTGCTTTGCAATGAAAAATTTGCCCTACACACTAGTGACCGTTATGATCATGTTAATATTGCCTGAGCAAAAAAAAGATGGGAACCATGTGGTGTTTGAAATGATATCTGTCAACTTCACTCATTTAGTTACACTCGATCAACAGAGTTGCTCTAAAGACGTGGATCAATAACTGAGATTGAGCAGCAACCACCAGCTGTCTCTGTAGCCTCTCTTTTCACCTATCTTTTTTTTTTTTTTTTGCTTTTTTTGTCAGCACCTCCTACCCTACTTCCTGTTACAGTTGTCGCTGTGAACAAGCACAAAAGAGATTCACTCAGCAGCTGACTGACAAGTGATTCTGAAACCTCCCCTGGGGGAAGTGTGGCCATTGGTTGTAAGGTTCTTCATAAAAGGGTGCCTTGCAGGGCCAACACTCATCCCCCACAAGGTTCCATCAATAGATGCCAAACTGGAGTATGAGCAGTCCATGATGAAACAGTAACATTTTACTATTACTTTGTTGTAGTTGCTTTACATTTGCACAATATTAGAGTACCTAACTGGAAGTTTCCTTCTTTGTATCATTGCAAATCAAGACTCAAGAGTACATCTTCTTCCATTGGGGTAAAGCAGTACAACTGGGATACATTAGCTGATGTGTTAAGAGTTTGTTAGGGCCTGAATTAAAGATGAGTGGGTCTCTCTGACCTCTGCCTCAGCTCCACACACTGTAAAATGAACACAATTACAGATGCAGTGCCAGTCACACACATGTCATGACTTCCAGTTCCAGAGGCTGCCATGCCGCAAGTGCCAGCACATGTACTCTTACACTCCATCTTTCAATCAGCATTTAGTCTTGGTAATAGGCTACTAATGCCTCCTCACAGGCATCCAATATCTGCTATACTGCATAAGGTCTTTGGTGCATTTCTAACAAAGGCAGTGAAAGACACAGCTCTGAAGGAGAGCATGTCTTTGTGCTCATCTCATTTGCAGGGGGGGTTGCTTTCAAAAAAACCTGGTGAAGGAGCTCACCGCCTCATGCACATGGGGGATGTTCGCATGACATTGTTAGGTTAAGGTAAGACTGCAGGTAGCTGCCTGCCAGAATAATAACTTAAAAATTGCTTTGAAAAGATACGCCCTTTTTCCTCCCAGCATCTGGCTGTGTCCTTTTTTTTTTTTTAAACTTAACCCAATGTAAAATTATGAATGTGAGCTCCACATAAACGAGGTCTCGTGTTGTGGACAAGTTATGCCCCGCAACATAAAAACAGTCATATGGTGATAGCGTGCCATAAACACATGCTTTGCCTTATCAATACTGTGCTGAGCACCACCCATCAGAAAGCAAGGTGTATTAGTCTCCTCTATATCCCTCAGCGAGCTAAGACGTGAAGGTGTGCTGATGCTAAAACTAGACTATAGGTGAGCTGGCTGGATTTAATTGATCGCCAGGAAGCAGGGACACAATGTGGACTGCTAAGATCGGCATATCCAGCAGACAGACGTCGGAGGCTTACCTCAACGCAACCTTCACGCAGCAGTCGCCCTGACTCGCCATTATCTCTTTCAAGGTTCAGCGACGGGATGTGGGGTATTTCAGCTATGAGAGGATTTCAGTGCGGCTGAACCGTGCGGTGCTGCGGCGGGGCTGGCTGTCTCAGGTCAGCGGGACCTCCTGTCTTCTTCCTCACCTCCGCTGTGACGGTCATTTTTAGCCCTCTGCTGTTTTGTCACATCGCAGAGTTTAACCCACTGTCTTCTCTTTCCGTCGTGGGTCTCAGTGGCTGCATCCTGTTGAAAGTGCGTGTGAGTGAAGCATATGAGCGCTTCTGTGAAAAGAAAAGCACACTCAGGGAGACGCGATCACGCTGAATGAGCCGAGACCGTAAACTGAAGGGGGTAATGCTGCATTCAGGGACTGCCGGGAACTTTCATTTAACTCTCGACATTGTGTTGTCAATACTTACAGGGCGCCTTCACTGATTTTTAACTTCTTTTGGTTCTATTTAGTGTAATACATGTACATAAATTCAATTGAACGTCCCTCTGACTTCCCTATATTAAAATATCCCTTTAATTCTAGCTGAAAAATGCTTCCAGATGACATCACTTGGAGGAACTTTCAGTTCATATTATGTTATCTTGTTGCTCAAACTGTGGAGGTTGTAATCATGGTCGACCTGCTTTTCCAGAGCTCCCCCAGGTGACATCATCTGAACTCCTAATGATGAAAAACTCCCCAGGATGATGTCATCTGGTGGAGTTTTTTCAGCTGGAATCAGAGAATTGGTTTAATATAAGTAAGTCAGAGCGGTGTTTAAAAGCATTAATGTACATTTACACCTTTAACTAAAGCCACAGCAAGCATGTTGAAAATTGGTAAAGTTACCTTTAACCAACTAAAACAAATCCCAATACCTTTTGAAATACATTTAGGTGGTAATGAAAAAAAAATATTCAGTTTGCTTACTTAAAGCTACAATATGTAACTTTTAGAAATCTAGCTATCCATAACAAAACTCTGAATCAGTCCAGCAATGTCTCTCCTTGCTCCGACTTCACTGTCCTCTGCCCAGCCCTTTGGGTATCCGTTGTAAAACTGTTAAAAATATGAATCAACACCAGTCAAGCAAAAATGATTGGTCTTCTCCAAGTGGTTAATAATAAATATTGCTGCACTGCTGCTGTTCTGGGTCCCAGGAGCATTGGACAACCCTTCTCCATATTGATATCTTTTGAAGAAAACTAATGTTAAAATATTTAAAAAAGGTATTATACTGTCGCCTTAAAGTGGTATTGCAATAATATATTATGAAATGTTTAAGGTTGGGAGACTCACAAGAGACAGAAGAAGGTCAAAAGTGTCAAAACTCCAGAGGTGGAGATAAACAGCCTTTTGGTCTCCAGTAGGCTACAGGTCAAATTCTGTAAACACTGGCTCCCACATTTCCTGCACTGCAACTGGATAGCCTTTTTAGAGCGCTTTTCAAAGCCAGAGGGATGTCCATTAAGAATTTTATCTTTTCAGCCCAGTCTGAGAGTTTTTTAGTTCTCTAAAGCTCCCTTATAAGTTTGAAAATACAAAACTCAACTGTTATTGTCTGACAAGTAGATTCAGCTTGATGTTTAAAATTGATAGAATGCCCCTACACATTCTAAGTCTTAAAAATAAACGTACCTGACATGTTTTTGTCAAAGAGTCAAAAGTAAAAGTAATCATTTTGATCATATTATGATCCTTCCCTCTTAGTGGTTTGTTACTATTGTATTATTACTGATGGATTGACCTTTTACACTACACTTTAATTGTGTAGTTGGTCGAGTTTGAGTTAATTAACTATTTAGCATGTAGTGTAAGCATTATAGGTATTACAGTGGTCCCTGGTATCTATGTAAAATAGGAATATATAAAGTCACTAGTAACTATAAACTGGGAACAGTGTGCAAAACACTAGATCAGTAGACAGTGGGGTGATTCTAGGGCTGGTACTATAGCAGTTGAGTAGTACGGAATACAAGACTTGCATCTGACATGTAAGTCAAGCAAAGAAAAAGTCACATAAAAAGGAAATATTAAAGGAAATGAAATGTACTAAAAAAAATTCTACTATTGTACACCGGTCAAGTAGACGGGGAGCCAGATGCAGTTTACCTTCACCGCACTTTCTCTCGTCGTCCACGAACAGTCCCTGAATGTTGCTTTGTCGCGGGTGATTGGCAGATATTATGGCCAACGGCCTAATAATCCCCGCCTTCTCTTTAAGGAATAGACTAATGAGGGCACTTAATAGGGCAGTTGAGCCACGCCCAGCGACACACCCACAGCGGGCACTAAAGCTCACAGTGACTCACCGACTGCCTGCGGCGACATCTGAGGTCCGTTAAATTGCCATAAACACTGAGAATGAGGCAGAGGAGGGGCCACCGATTCAAACGCCTTCAGGTTAAAGGTTGAAACTTATGCAGAGGTCGTTATGGTACAGCTGTAAATGAAGTTAATTTGCTCTGTTTAGGACGGGAAGTTACACTCTGCCACTTCCCATTGCTGCTGAGTCAGATTTCTTCACGGGGGAAACTGAAATCCTTTCTCTGAGTTGAGTAAATACAGTGGGCTACCTAGTTTTGTCTGTTCCCAGCTCAGTGGAGTTTTCACTTTGATAGTCAGAAACAGTCAGGGATCTATGCAAAGTTACTTTACGACAAGTGCACCGAGACTACGGGGAGTTTGCCATTATTTCATAGGCGCTACCAGAATTCAAATCTACGCTTGCACTGAAAGCACCAACCTTTGCATAACCTCTTTCTCATTCTCCTTGAATCAACAGATAAAAATTGACAGTTTGCCAATTACAGTTAACTCTAAACTGTAGCAAGTCATTTTGCTAATCTAACTAAACACAGGTCAGTTAACTGCTTCCACTGGACACTTGCTATAGGTTGGTACTACAGCCTAGTTATAGTAGAACTGTAATGTGTGAGACCATTACTTTTGTCTCATGACACAAACACACATAGAAACATCTGTTTGAAACCCCAAACAGTCAAAGACAACAATGACTTTTATGTTCTGCAGCTCAGTCCAAAAATGGTTGAAGGAGCTCTGAGCACAGAAGAACTTATGACTCTGACAGTGTGAGCATTTATTTGTGTGTTGGTAACCTAAGGACCAGGTGGTAATATTGGTGCTGCTCGGACTACGTTGCCCCAAAGCAGAGCTGGATTCCACACAAGATTTACCATCCAGTTCTGAGGATAAAGCTACAATCCGCCTAGATCTGCTGGGAACTAGCCAGCACAACAAGGATGACCCCACACACAAACAAGGGCGACGCATACTCAAACGCACACTTTTTGCCTGGTGAACTTTTAACACCAACTCATACAAAATATTATAGAATTAGTTTGAACTGGTTTAAAAAGCATATTTTAAATCCTTTTCATCCCATTTCAGACACAGTTTACATCCACTCAGATTTGTCCCCATTTACACCACCTCCTCCTCAGCACTTTACAATGTAAAAAGCCTATTTCATAACCGCACTGTGTGGGTTATAAAACCCTGAAGATATTTTAATATTGCAATTGCCAAACCGAAGCATAATCCCTATATTTAGGGCTGTGTATAGTCAAACGGCACCCTAATTGCATAAGAGGCATTTAAATACAATCGCTTCAGCTGCCCTCGGCTTTTGGCAGTCACGGTTAAATCAACAATTCTTCCTTCAGCTTGGATTTGACACTTTGACTTCTTCCAGCAGCAGCAACTAACATGCACTCAGAAACCCACATAATGAATCTTTTCTTGATAGTCCTGCTTCACATTTCTCCAGCATGTGATTATATCCCAACCTGAAAACATGAAAATGATTCATAACTTTATTGTGCTGCTGCTGTAATTTATCATTTGGAAATGAGGGGTTTGATTGCTACACTGATGGCAGCAATGCACTGAATATTGTTAAAAAATGCAGCTGCAAAACACAAGTTCAAAAGCCATTATGCATACAGTATAGCATGTAAGCCTCAGATATCAGTAATGTATAAAGCAAAAAGTAGCTAAATTTCATGCCAATCAAGTCCTATTTAAGTGCTCCACCTAACCATCATATTCATCATAACCAGTGAAAAAGACAAGAAGCAAAAGGGAGAGAGTGAGATGGAAGATGAAACTCTATTTGAATGTATTCACCATTCTTTGATGTGTCTATAATCCCTCACTTGCATTTTCTATATTTGGCTTTGACGCTCCATAAACTAATCTCTCATTCTTTACCGTAACAAAACTCTTTCAATTGAGCAGGATTACGCAAACGTACATTTGACAACTCCCTGCCTGGCAGAGAAAGAGGTACGCCACCAAAACGAAAAGTCAAGCGGATGAATTATGCACACTTGTTTCACTTTTTTCCCTCTTCACCCCATTTCTTTCACAGTGAAAATACCTGGATGAGTCCGTGCACAGTTGTCCGAGGGTGTCTGTGTTTGATGTTTTCACGTGTCTGTGTGACAGAGGAGCTGTTTATGTGTTTTTAGATTTATGTGTGTCAGCTGCAGCAGCACAGAGCAGAGTAGGGCCCTTCCAGTTCTTGGCAGTGCTAGACCCCCTGTAGTGCTTTGTCCCATCAGCCTCCAAAGCTCCACTCTCAGCCCCTTCAACAGAAGTAGTGAAAGTATGCCTCAGTGTCTGCTGGCTGAATTTAAAAAAAAAAAAATTTGATGAAAGAAATCTAAAATTGAACAGCACGATGAGAGTTTCAGTAAGCTTTGTTATGCTTACAGTTATGCATGCAATATTAATTACAGTTTGGCAAATTTTGTCTATAGTCTTTTAATTAATAAACGAAAAACAAGAAGGGTATAACATGCCACTAAGGTTAGGGTTAGAGTAGTTATGTGCTGTGCACCTTATCTATTTAAAAATGCCATAATTTTAAACTGTTATAATTTGACGTGCATGTGGGTGATTTGACCTTTTAGAAAAAAAAAACTTTGACTGCATTTTTCTCACAGCTACAACAATTCTACCAATTTAGCATTACACCTCTATAATGGTGTTTGATTTATGCTAGACAATTTAAAAAGTTAGACTGAGAAAGTTAGACTGAGTCCTTCCTTGTCAAAACAATGTCATCTTATTTAGTTTACCTCCCCTCCATTACAGTTTTTTGCTTTTGTGAAAATGTCAACTTACTGTCAACTTTTGTATTTTGTGAAATGTATGTGCCCTGATGACATTTGTGTGCATGTAGTAAATGTGTTGACGCCCAGGATAAAACTGTGGTGAGTGATCACTAATGAATCATTGTAGAGCAGACCTAAATTCCAGCTTCCATCCCCAGGGCACACGTTGACCTGTACTTTGCTGCATCCCTACCCCGGTTCTGATGCTTCCTGCTGAGCTATGACCAGGCAACGACTAGGGTTGAGGCTGGAGGGAGTCTCACAGTGGCTGCTGCCGCTGCCTCAGGGAGTTTCAGAGAAGCAGTGACACTTATTGACTGAGTTACTGCTGCATGACAAGGCATGAGGCCGAAGTGGAGGAGGTCAACAAGGAGGGGTTGTTTGTTGGTCCTCTGCCCCGTGCCCATTGCATGCTTATAGTCACATACACACAAACACACACACAAAGATAATAGAATCTATCTGTGTGAAATGGCAAGAGAGATATAGACCCTTTCTATGTCCTAGAACAAGATGCCCTGAATTCTTTAAAACAAGAAAATGTTGGTATTATAACAACAAATGAGATACAAAGCCCACTTCTGAATTTTTGATCAGGAAATATTCCACTCTATGAAATAAAACCAAACAGGATTTGAAGAGAATCCAACTGTGATAGTACATGAAATTATTCATCACTAAATTAGTATAATTACCTAGTTGTTTTGTGTGTTTAAATTTTCTGCCACCTTACCCTGTCACCCACACTCTAATGTCTATGAGAGCATCCCGCACGGTGTTTCTATGGAAACAGCCTCTAAAGAAAGCATGCAGGAAGAGACAGGAAGCGATGCTGAAATGGCAGAAAAGCCTCTTTGTGCTCTCAAGAAGTTCTCAGAGCAACTAGGCCTAAAGAGGGTATAAGGGGTTAATAATACACAAACACACACCCCTTAGTTGTGCATCAGAATCCTGAATTTCCCTAAAGTCACAAAATCAATGGTCTACATTTACTTTGTAATTGGAACTAAAACAGATTTTGAAAGTTTTTTATTGAATATTTTTGGATTGCAGCTACTAGGAGCGTTAATGCCACGTATTTTTTGCAACACATAGTTCTAGGGTTAAACAAGTATGCACACAAATAATACAGACTGGCCTCTTGACTAAATCTATTGCATTTATAACACGTGCACTGTCCCTATCCAACCAATTATGAAACTAAAATAATGACAGCTACATAAAACATATTTTTTAAAAACACAACCAAAGAGAGCATGCAATCCCAAGTGTATTTTCATTTACAAGTACCATACTATAACGCACACATACAATTTTCCTCCTTCATGTACTATAAAATTGGATTACTGTTCCAAATAAACTGATTATGAACGACCTCCCTCTTACTCTGGGGCAGTATAACTAAATAAAACTAAGGGCATTAACACGTGTGTGCCTACACTTGTACACATAGAGATGGATCGATGGGTAGACACACATGCACACACACACACACGAGACCTGCGCTGTAAATCAACCTGAAACATGAACCCGAACAACAATAACAAAAACATTAACTGAGGCAAAACATAGGGACCAAACATGCCAAATATTTATGTGAAGATTATAAATGTAAGTACAAAGTCAGACCCAAACAACCCATTACCGGTTTAGAAAAGGATTTTGTGCACGTACAAACTTACTGATTAGGATCTGTATACCATTATACTATAGCAAAAGTATAATGTTTTTTTTTATTAAATATATTTATGTGTTGTCAGGCCTCAGCAGTATGAGGGACAACTCAGAGAACATCCATTTTAACATGCATGTGTGACTGTAACAAATGCACTGTGAATTTATTAGTTATGAATTTTCATGCTGCACTGTCTGATATAAGTCTCCCGTAAGCTTTACTGAAAGAAGATCAGCAAATGTGCCATGTTTTTTAGGACTAACCTTCAGGATAATGAATTCATTTTAAATACATTTTTATATAAATAAATGTTAAAGTAAAATATACCAGTGTAGCTTCTAAGCAGAGCTACAGGAATTAAACCCTGTGATTTACAGCACGTTTTACTTTAAGTGATGAAAAACATAACACACATTTGGGATTTGGGGCAAAATTAAAAAATATGGTGCCACATGGGGATGTGACTGCAGCTCTGTATCTCCACCTAGTGTTTGACTTTGGTACATAGAGATAAGATATTCAGACAGAAGAGGTTCCATTACTTAAGTAGTTCCTCAAACGAAGACTCCAATGACCCCCCATTTGTTAATTGGTGCATATACCTTACACCAAATACACAAATCAGCTTCAGCTTTAAAAACTCCTAGAAATATTCTATCACAGGCCTCAATGACTACAGGCAATACTGACATGTCTTTTACACGATTCTTAGATGAGTCGAATCAAGGATATAAGCGGGATTATTATTGAGGACATAGTGGGTATTGGAGTTTTATTGGGTGTGTTATATTAAGAGGTTCTCGTGTTTTAGGCACATTCATTTTTAAATAGGATTTTTAACCCCATAGAACTTGAATGACTGCCAGAGTTTCTGTACTGGATTTCGTTAGACTGTACTGGTGCCCTTAATGAAGTGGCTAGTAAGCGCACACAGAAGATGTGTGTAGTCCCAGTTTGACCTAGATTCAGCTGGACTTTAATTGTTTTGCACAAAACGAAGACTATGGATTCAGTCGAGTTACTTTAATATGGGGACTCAATGTAGCCCAACATTAAAAAAAATTTTTAATCTATTCTTTACTGTCAACTTTTACTTTTTCAAAATGTCCGGTAAAAATAAAAACACTGGAGTTTGTTTCATGACTCCATTGCTTTCTGGCAATATGTTAATTAATATAAAGGAAAGTAATTAGGGAACATGTGTGCTTATGAAAGAGTGAAAGGGGAACAGATCTATGTGCACTTACTGAGTCGGGATCTTTTAACCATTAATCATTCATCAGTCTTATCGGAGGAGCGCAGCCTCCCCTGGAGAGGAAACACTCTGCCTGCTGCTACACTGGAGAAAACCTGGTTGATGTTGTGGAGTCCACGTGTATAGATGCGGTTCACTTCTGTGGAGCAGGGAAACAGGATTGAGCTTCTCTCTCAGGTGTGTTTCCAGCAGTGGGCGTCCTACTTTCTGATCCAGCACTTGATAAAGAGGATTTTTGATAAGATGTGGAACACTGGCAACAGATCTTTTGGATCTCAGGTTTCATCTGTCCATTCTTCAGCAGCTTCATAGAAGAAAGAAAGTCCAGGAGTAGTTTTCTTCACACTTAAAAAACTTTTCACATCATCCAAAAAGGTGTCAGGTAAGAAGACCCCCCCTCCCCCCTCTCCCTCGCCATGCTCCCGGCTCAGGAAGCAGCTAAAATCTACCACACCAACTACGTGCGTAACGCCCGGGCCATGGGCGTGCTGTGGACGGTCTTCACCATCACCTTCGCCGTCATCACCGTGGTGGTGTTCATCCAGCCCTACTGGATCGGGGACAGCGTCAACACGCCGCAGGCCGGATACTTTGGCCTCTTCCACTACTGCATCGGGAACGCGCTCACGTCGGAGCTCACCTGCAAAGGGAGCGCGCTGGATTTCGGCTCCATCCCGTCAGGTGCCTTCAAGACGGCCATGTTCTTTGTGGGGATCTCCATGTTGCTGGTGGTCGGCAGCATCGTCTGCTTCAGCCTCTTTTTCTTCTGCAACGCGGGGAGCGTGTACAAGATCTGCGCCTGGATGCAGCTTGCCTCCAGTGAGCTCCGGGGTTTGACCAAAGTTTGTCAGCTGAACATATGGAAGTTATTCGAAATTAGTTTAAATAATTAATGTAATACATGTGTAACAAGAATTATACATCAATATGGTTTGCATAGGCATTTTGGAAGGCAATACAAACAATCAAAAATTATTTTATTACTACCATTATCACCAGCCTTCCCATAAGCTTTGCCAGACAAAAACAATTATTAGAATGTCACAATAACGTTAAAAGGCATATGCTAAAAAACGTCAAGGGATGGAAGTCTTCATAGTGCACCTAAAGTGATAGCAAAAATGTTTAGTTAGTTTGGTTGGAAAGTTATTGTCAATACATATTTTTTTTAAACTCAATATTGTTATGACAAGACGTACATGGCTACACACAGAAACATGACAAGGCAACGTGACAGCAGTGACAAGGTCATGCAGTGGGGAAAAAAGGCCTTTAAAAAGCTGATGGCTTCACTTAGGTGCAAACCGGATCATCTCAATAGTCCCTGAAAGAGACACACACACACACACACACACACACAAACACACAAGTGAAATGTGATTCTGTTCTTGAAACATGAAGCAGCTTGTGAACAGATGTAGCTGCAAATGAAAGGACAAGCCTGTGATGAGACAAATAATGAACTTAACCTGGAGGTGTTCGGTTGCACTTTCTCCTGTCCCTCTTCATACTGAACAAAAGATACACTGCAAATTCATTCAATTTGTGACGAACAATTTTAACTTTTGATCGTGGGTGTGAGGAAATTGTTTCGGTCATTACTTCAGGACACACCTTTAAATGGCTTTTTGAGGGTTAAGACTAGGTGATGATAGACTATGGTTAGAATTGGTAAAGGGTAGTTATTTAGTTGTGTTTGATAGTAAGTGAATTGTTTTTATGTATGTGCATTACACAAATGCACACATTGCAATGTAATTTAGATTTAAATGAGTCTCTAAATGAGTCCAAGAGGCTATTATTATGCCAAACCACAGAGCTTAATTTAGATGTAGTGGCTCTTGATAAGCATATAAGCATTATTGGGAGTGGTTATTAATATAGTGTAAACACATTCCATTCTTTGCCCCCCGATGTAATAGCTGATTAAAAGTTGAATTAGTTCTATCTAAAAGCAAAAAACTCTTTACGAAACATGTTTGATCATGCATGATGCAATACAGTAGTGAAGTCCTAATTGTTAAAGAGTTAAAGAGACCTTTAACTTCTTTCTGTGGTAATAGGCATGAGAGAAGCTTCCATTTAAAATTACTAAAATGAGGAAGACACTTGAGAAAGTCAGTGATGGTGCAAGTTTGTGTAAAAAGATGCGTGCAAGTAATGTTCTTGTCACCTGATAATTTACATGGCTCCAAATGCTGAGGCCTGTTGTCTGTCTGCAGAGTCAATAATGGATGTTCAAAGTTCATCTTTCTGGAATTAAGATACTCTGGAGTTGCTAGGCAACTTGTGTGTGTGCGTGTCTGTGCATAAGTGAGCGAAGTGTATATATTTAAATTATCCAGTGGCTTGTCTGTTGGTATTTGTTTCATCAGAAAAGGTGGTGTGTGTGATATTACTGCAGCAGCACAATGTTCAAAATGGTCTCATATGTTAACATATTAAAAGACACACTGTCCAATTCATAGTGTTCCCACAATCATATCGGTGAAAATGGGTATGTTAGGGTAAAGGATTTATTTCAATGAACAGTTATTGATTGAAGAATATCTTTTCAAACCAAAAGCCTCACTATCCTGTGCCACCGTCTCTCTCAGGCACATGCATGGTGATTGGCTGTATGATCTATCCTGACGGCTGGGATTCAGAGGAGGTGAAGCGCATGTGTGGCCAGCGGACTGACAAATACACCCTTGGCAACTGCACGGTCCGCTGGGCCTACATTCTGGCCATTATCAGCATCATGGACTCACTCATCCTCTCCTTCCTGGCCTTTAGCCTGGGTGGCCGGCAGGACAAGCTGCTGCCCGAGGACTTCCAGGTGGAGGAGAAAGGTACAAGAATGAATGCTTTTCTTTCAGTCTTATTAGAGGTTAGAGGTCAGTAGCTCGGAGCAGGATCCTGTAAATATTAAATTCTACATGTGGCTTTTGACATTCTCTTATTGATACTGGTTATCCTGAGCAAAATATATTGGTAACTTGGGTCCCTTGATGATAAATTCTGATGACTGTGTAGATTCTCATATTTAGTTTCTAGTAATTTTTTTTACTGCACATTTACTATAAAATTGACATACGTGTTTATTCAGATTTATTTATTTCATGACTGCACTTGCTGTACAGGTGTAGCTGCAGGAGCATAAATTGTAAAATCATTGGTCCACTGATCTTGCATCCATGATAATGTTTATGTTTCCAACTTCTCCTCAACCTCAGGCACTCAGTGTTTAGTGCTAATTAGGAAACATTAGCATGCTATTATGCAAAACAAAGATTGTGAGCAGGGTCAAAACTGTACCTGCCAAACCCCAAAATGTTTGCATCGTGACAGCCCTAAGCTGTATACTGTGAGTACTGCCTCACAGAGCTGCATGGCTGTCGCCTACTAGTTAGACTGGGTGTACACAAACCTGGTGAATAGCTTGTTAAAATTCAGCACAGCTACTGACATGTTACATTTCACTGTTTATTGTAATATTGCTTGTGTCTCAACTGCAGATAATGCATAGACCCCTGTGGACAACTTCACCAGAGATGGACAGTAGCAGCAGCATGGCTGATTATATTTCAAGGCTTCTGGGCAGTTTGCTAACATCAATGATGCGGCTAAATTGTTACACTTGAAAACATCAAGCTTCACCTTTACAGCCATAAATGCAATGTTTTGATAACCAGGTTCAGTAACTATGTACACTAATCTCTAAACAGTTTTACTGTACTGTCCTGTCTACCAAACAATAACCAGATATATCTGATGGTACTGAGAATAAAATGTGTTGAACATCATTTGCGTTGCCCATACATTTTGTTCTGAATGTCTCTAATGTACATTAATTCATATAATCTGAGTAGAAAGATGTTTTAAGTCCCACTTTACACAACAGTGATGAAAACACAATCCATCGATTTTGAAAAATGTTTATTCTTATTACCTATTGAAAAGTCAAATGAAGAGAGAAGTCATGGACAGAAGATTCTGTAGCAAAAACAGGCAAAAATGTTTAAGGGGATTAAAAGACTAATTACACTTGTTTTTAGTACAATCTTATTTTGAAAACCAACACCTCAATATGCAGTGAAAACGGAACTTTCCGAATATATAGCTGGAAATCACCTAAACATTCTTCAAAACATTTCCAAAAAGTGTTAAAAAAAAAAAACCTCTTGATTTGTTGAAACCTCATTACTTGTGCCTTCAATATACACTGATGGAGGTCCCTTGCAGACACTGTGCAATGCTGCTGCTGCTGCAGAGGAGGAGAGATTAAAGGCAGAGTCTTTGGTACACTGTACTGTACACACACGGATACACATTTAGTTTGACTGCTACTATCAGCAATTACATATGAAGCCATTCTTAGAGATGAACCAGGTTTAAAACCCAAGTTGTCTTCTGCCAAGCAGAGAAGGAATCTGAATTTTAATTCACATTATTTCATACCAAGTATGCCCACTCTCCCCCCAAGATGACATTGAACAATCCTAAAAATAATACCTATAAAAAAAATCTGAGATTACACTGCTTAGTTCTCCTGAAAATTGAAGTGTGATTCTGGGTGAGTCTGACTTGATAACCAACTTTCAGCTGTATGAACTGTATGTCTGCTAATCCTGTAGTGCTGTCTGTATACATATATACAAAAGCAGTCTAGGATAAAGCTAACTTCGTAGAGCTAAGAACATAACTGGCCACACTGTTAGCTTTATGCAGTTTTTAATTCTAAACACTTTACATTGCCAAAGTAATAAGCTAACATGGGGACTGGCAGACAGATCTGGCTAATCAGAGATCTAAATAGGAAAAGAATAGGGTTCCATGTTTCTTTTTACATCCCATCTTCTCTTACATTTGAAGACAAGTGCAATTTTATTCTTAAATTCATTTTCTACAGCTAAAAATACAGACAATAAAGCACTGCACAGAAATAGCTGGGTCAATAATTGCTGGTAAAAAACAGAAAAAAAAAAGAAAGAGTTGAGCTCCTTTTCTAACCAGTGTAATCCATAACAGGACAAAGACTCAGCAGCAGTCTCTTTCTACTGTTTGGATATTAGAAAGTGTGTGCAAGTAGCCCCTGAGAGCCATGACAGGTTGATGCAGGTACAATGCATTCACAGGCTCTTGCAGATATGAATGTGAATGTTTACTTTATATTGTCAGACCCAGGACCCTCAAACCTCATCTATCCTTTCACCATATGAGGCTGGCAATGTGCACAAGTAGCCTCTAAGATGCAAGCCATGGATGAGAGAGGCACTGGGCTGCTGTGGCCCTTCGTTCAGGCACCAGGTCCAGCATGGGCAGAAGGAAGCTGCTGAAAGAGTGGGCCTCCTCTTTGGACCACTCATACTTTTCCATCAATACGTCCAATAAACCCCATGGCTTCAGCTTGGTGATGTGACGTAAGTCACCTGGGAGAAAGCATTACATTTAAATAATTACAATCATCAGATATTTTACACATTATAGAGTGTGTCATGTTTTTTTAAGAATGTGTAATAGTGTTTTGGGTGACAGAAATCCACTGCACCATCTCTACAAACAAAGAAAAAGCTGCACTGATCTTCATTTGCAAGTTCTGCCCTGAAACTGAGCAGATGGCTATTCCCTTGAGCCACCAGGTGCTGGGTCTGAAATAGCAACTTCTACACCAAATACCTGAGGATATGCTAGGGATGTATTGGATTCAGCTAGAGCAAACAGCTGGTGGCGGGGTGGGTATGTTTACCTTTCTTGGTGAAAAATTCCTTGGAGTATTTGCCTGCTAAGACCAGCTTCCGAGGAACTTTACCTAACAGCTCGATGATCAGCGCTATGTGATCTACAGAGAGACACATAGAAGTTAAAACACCGAGATAAACACAATTACAGAAATAACTGGGAGAACATAATCTTTTCTAAGAGATATAAACCAACATCTTAGCAGTGAACTATAAGTGATCTTATTAATCTTTGGAATAAAATTAATATTCCCTGCAGATTCTTCTACTAATGTAGTTAATCATCACTGTCAAAGAATCATATGCTCCCAGTAAATGTTTAAGTCTACATCTGGCCTTCACACTTGTTTAACATGTTTTTTCTAGTGAAATTAAACTCCATTATCCAATAATTTGGGGACACTGACCTTCATCTCTGGAGTAGTCCTCTCCTGAATGTGGCTCAAATAGATAATCCCCAGTAGCGAGCTCAAATGCCTGGGAGACGTGGATAGTAGATAGATGGGTTTAATCAGAAAGCCAAATAATTGGTCCATCTAGACATGATAATGTTTCAGAGAATTATAAACCTTTTGTTTACTAATCTCGGCTTCATAGTGTGTATCTGCTTTTTAATGCAAGCAAGTGTTTATTTCAGTGTGGGCTGTTTTAGAACATTTCTTGTGCCATCACTCTCTAAAGCACTGAAAGATTTCATTATAGGAGGAAGTGTTAAACATGATGGGTTCTGTGGGAATTTAAATGGGACACTGCAGTTTTTGGCTACTAGTGTTGTGCAAAGCAGACTGTTTGCATTTCTTCCTACGGGCATGCGCATGAGGATGCATATGCACATAATGAATAATGGGTTGACGTCAGACATTTCTTCTGGCTACAGGAAACCGATTTAGATATGCAAAAGGTTTACATGAGCCAATATATGATATTTGCCGGGTGATATTTGATTATGATAAAAACTGTTTAGTTTTGTTAGTGCTGTTTTTGAAAAAAACGTTTGAGTTTGTTTTTCTTTTTGGATTCAGTTTCAATCTGTGTTTTTTATTTCTTTGTGTCTGCTTTACCATGCAGGCGGTACTCCAGATGTCTGCCGGTGTACCGTAGCCAGCTCCCATCAGCACCTCAAGAGAACGATACTGCCTTGTCTGGATATCATCTGTGAAATGTTTGTGCTGTGAGAAAAAGAAAAAAAAAATTGTAAAAGCTAAAACAGTTACTCAGTAAAAACTGAGTAAGTATATATTTAAGTGCATGTTTCTCTGTGGTCCAGCCTATGCTTTTGATCTTAAAATATTAGATTTAAAGAGATACTTTACAGTGGTAAAAACCTTATTAACTTTTTCATAAGTCTCCTTGAAAAAATAAATAAATAAATGTACACTCACCACCCAGCAGGCATTGCCCAGGTCAGCAATCTTGACCTGCAACTTCTCAGCATTGAGAGGCTCCAGGGGGTTTACTAACATATTGCCTGGTGCTCCTGTCAAAGAGACAAGTAACAGACAGGGCAAAACAGAAAAAAATGAGAGGCAGAAAGGCAAAGGGAAGAATAACAAAAATGAAACAAATCGAGACCTATGAGAAAAGACCAGAAAAATCTAAGTTGACAGCCTACTAACAACTGCAGCTTAGACATCCAAACAACAGGGAATACATCCCCTGGTGGTTTTAATGTTGTGGTAGACAAGGGTTAGCCTGGGTCTTTGGTCTCCAGCTACACAGCCCCATATGCACCAAGTTGTGATGCACTGTGTGTTCTGACTGATATCGATCATGGACAGCATTAAATTTCTTCCCTCGTTGGTCCCTGTCCACTACACCAAAAACTCCATTGGGTGGTAATGCCGTGGTTGATCGTTCTACTGTGTCTATTTACGATTGGAATAAAAGGAAAATAAGGGATCCTTTTTATAACTAACCATCCAGGTTGTCTTCTTCTTCTTCATCTGTTCTTTTATTCTCTGCTTGAGCATCCATTTCCTCCTTCTTATCCTGTTTCTCTCCTTCCTTTAGCTCTACAGCAACAGAGTTTGGACTGAGGGAGGCAGGAAGCTGCTGCAGGTGAGTGTCTGGGTCCCCTGAATAACCATTAGAGTTCCGATTCTCTTCCTTGTTACCTAATGAGTCGTGGGTCCCTGTGTTGTCTTCCACTTGGTTTGCATTCTGTTGGTCCTCCTGCTCCTCTTTCAACTGGTTGGTCCCATGTGCCTGGTTCTCCGGGCTTGCCTCACTCACTGGTGTGGAGGCATGGCCGTTGCAGTTCACTTTCATCCTGTTCTCCTGTATGTTCACATCCACTCTCTGTTCATTGATATCTGGCACCTGAAGCGGCTGATTGTCAGGTGTTGAGTCTGTGCAAAGAGCACAGATTATTATTAGTAGCATTAATATTATTATTCATACATTATTTGTTAACTTAGTAAATGACATTCCTTATCTTTCTTGTCAATTCTAAATAGGACTGCTCATTCACCTGTGATTGTATGGTTACAAATGTCTTGCAGGGTGGCAGACAAGGACAGCGTGGCTGAAGAAGTTGTGTCTTCAGTGGTTTCTGTTGTCTCTTCGTCATCCTCCTCTTCCCCTCCTTCAGGTGCTGCTCCTCCCTCCAACTCCTGATTTCGTTTCTCCAACAGCTTTGCCTGTTTTTTTTGCTTCTTCTTCATCTTCTTTTTTTTGTTCTTTGACATTTTGACCATCTGCAGAAAAAGAACACGAGGAGAGAAAATTATGCAATCAGCTTTATGACCTGACTTGAAATGTTTGCACAAAGCTTCACATTACAAAGTCTAATAATAAAAAAGCATAACTCACTGGTTTGGGTGGGGGGGCTGTACTCACTGTAGGAGACAGGAAAAATCAGAGCATTACAGTAGTGAACAACATATGTGGCACATCCTTCATCTTTCTATAATTAGTATTCTGTTGGGGTGGCTGAGTTGATTCACACCGAGCTGTTCTAATAGACTGCCTCTACAGCGGCACCCGGCTCAGCAGGATCCTCCACAATCCTCAGAGCAAGCTGGTAATTTCCATAACCAATCCAGTGGTGACTCATACTGACGTGCTAAGCTCTCGTCTTTTATTAGAAGATTCCACAAGAACCGTCAAGTTTCTAAACCCTTACATCAAATACAGACGATCACTACAGTACAGCAATAAAAACCCTCCTATCCTCCATTGATGCCCAGTGCTTGCCGCTTGACAAAAGAATCGTGAAATTTAGTTCAATTTAAAACATTCAAATACTATTACTAAAAAGTATTACATTTAGTTAATTACTAGTTATTAATGATAATGCCTCAAATTTGTAGTAACACATCAATGGAACGCTGAAAGGCACTGGACCCAGTGATAAAAAAAAAAAAAAAAGAGACCTCTTGGTTGTCAGCAATATACTGATCAAACCACAGAAGTTTCACAGAAGAAGGGTGTGACCTGCAGAACCCGAGGGAGGTGCTGTGCCAGTCTTCTGCCACTGCGTAGCTTCAGCAGCCATTTTCTTGATGTAGGACTCATTGACAGTCAGCAGAATGTTCTCTGGTTTGATGTCTGTGTGGATGATCCTACACTTGGTGTGGAGGTAGTTTAAACCCTGCAGGACCTGCAGTGCAGCAGAGACACATTAGTGTGTTTTACTAGTGCAGTGTAGAAATGAAAAATGTATAGACCACATCCAAACCAAAATACAAAATATATTCCTAAAACAGAAAGCGTGAAGTTGTAAACAAATCTTGTTTTTGTATTGCTGTATAGTACCTGTCGTATGATGCTTTTAACACAAGATAGGGGTAGGCCTTGATAATTTGACTTGATGATCCACTTGAGCAGGTGATATCCCAGCACCTCAAATACCATACACACATCTGCAAAGCTGCACAGTCAAAGGAATAATATGATAGGACTTCTCAAATAACCTCAAAATAATAAAGTTGAGTGTTACCAAATAAGAGACTATGAAATCAAAATGTGCCAAAGCACACAGCTGCCTGTATGTCAGATGGACATCTGTGGAGAGCAAAGTGTGAATCTGGGGTGTAATACAATACAATGCTGTTTGCCTTTTAAGGCAATAGTCATCTTTAAAAGTGACACATCCACCTTTTGAGCACAAAAACAAGGTAAACTGGGGTAAATTGATATGTAAACTGGTGGACAGTGTGATGATGAACTGGTATCAGACTTTATTCCTTGGATTTTCAACAGTAAAGTAGCTATTTGAACTCGAAAGAGTATAATCTACATGTCCAAGCAATCAAACTGAGATGCAACAGAAGAAAGAAAATAGAAGCTATTAAGTTGCTGTTTTTGCATTGTTCCCATCCATTCCAACTAAATGACAGGACCTTAAAAATTACTATTTTAATGATGCTCAATGCTGTCAATCTTTCATCAACCCTGTAAAATATATTTTTGCTAAATTTATTTAAAAAAAAAAAAAGAGATTTGTAAAACCTACAATTTGTCCAAAATTGAGCATAACTTATATAATATGTGAGCATATACACCTAATGGTCATTTTATTAGGTACACCTGGACAATTTAACACAATCAAATACAGCAGTTCTGCCCTTTAATTCTCATTTTATCAGTATACAATTTCTAAGTTTTTAAGTTGAAACTGTCAGAAAGGTAGTAATTCTACTATGTTTATTATTGAGGTTATAGTTTGTGGTGGAGCTGTTTTGGCCCGTTTACTTTAGATGGGGTGTAATACAATTCACAGTGCTCCTGTATTGGATTGCATTAGATTGTACAGGTGTACCTAATGTAGTTGCCAGTGAGTGTATATTGTAAATATTATCAGTTAATAGGGCGATTGTGCATTTGTTGACAAAATGTTTCTTTCACAAAAGAGGATACGAGTTCCATTCATGCCAGATATTTTGAAGTCGTCTAGAAGCTGCACCACTTTCTCTCTGCTGGGGTCACTGGGATCTGTGTTTCTCACCTGAAAAACATGCACGCATGCGCACACACACACGAGCAGGAGTTGTGAGCCTTGGAATAAGTTCAGTACGAGGTGCAAGCATGTAAAGAATGAGCCAGTGTGTGTGTGAAAATGTATTTGCTGTTGAGACTGTGTGCCTTACACATTTGAGCAATTTGATCTCATCCAGCGCCGTCTCTGTGTAATGTTCAGCACTTTTTACAACTTTCATGGCCACAAAACGCTTCTCCCTGGAAAACACACACGCACACACACTTATTTAAGTCATCACAATAGATTAACTTGTTTTAAATGCGTATTAACATCAACCGGGGCAAGAAGGTGGAGGATTGGTTACCCATTTTGCCTCATAGATATAAAAGGTTTGGGTTCAAACCCACTAGCTAGCTGGGCATTTCTGTGTGGAGTTTAATTAACTTAGGTTAACTGGTAAGTACAAAGACATGTATGATAAAATAATTGGTGACTCCAAATTGCCTGTGGGTGTGAATGTGAATGGTTGTCTGTCTGTGCATGTCTCTCTGTGTTGGCCCTGAGATAAACAGGTGACCTGTCCAGGGTGTACCCCACCTCTCGCCCAGTGACAGCTGGGATAGGCGCCAGCCCCCCCGCAACCCTAAACAGGATGATTGTTACAGATAGTGGATGGAGGAAAATAAACTTCTGGAGTATTCTCTGTGTATGAGTGAGGGTGGAGCTCGGCTAAGTGAAGTGTCCCTGGCAGAGGGAGCAGACAGCTCAGGTAAAGCCAAACTATCTAATAACACTAATTTCTCAAAATAATTGTTAAAAGGACAGTATAACTACTGAAATAAATACAATTTACAGTCTCCAGTCCACCATCTACTGTTCACTACAACAAGCTTTTTGGTTAATCGCTAACTGCTATGAACATGTTAGCTTACATGCAACTAAAGCTACAAGTTATCTAAAGCTGTATTTGCCCAAATTAATGCACTAACCACTCAACCTATTGTGCCATAATTTCTGGTGGACACTGAGACAGTCACTAAACCTGACAGGACCCTGTAGCAGCTGTAACTCTCAGCTGAGAGTCCCCCTGTCAGCAGCAGACTGAGAAGGTCAAGGATCAGTGATAGGGGACTGATTTCATTTATATTCTTATTCACCGAGTTTCAATTTGATTAAAGAGATATTTTGGGTCCATGTGGTGATTTTGCTGTTGTAGATATGGATGAATAGTAGGTCTAATACAACAGCCCTGCAGTAAATCCTCCTTTATAAATGTGATAATGTCTGCATTCAAACTCAGAGAGGAGTTGATTCAGTTTTGGAGGCTATTTGTTCTGTTGCTGTTTAACTGTAGTGCTGACAGGAAATTTTGTCATGTAGCCAGTCTTCACAGATATATATTCAAAGGGGTAGAGCAAATAATAGGGGGAAAACAAACAAACAAAAAACTGTTTCATGACATGCGGTTGCCAGCTAATTAATGAATCCTAATATCAGTAGATATAGCTCTTGCTTATAAAGTTAACATTCAAGCTCTGTAGTCGGAAATACAGAAACAGTATACAGTTGAAAGTGGGTTCTTTCTCATAGGGCGACAAAGCGCAATGTAAGCATTTAACTGCTGTAACCTATAACAGAGCTCAATAGACTAAAGATTAAGTTATAATTGTTGGTACAAAGTGATCAAGAAGTCTGCTCATAATATGATTATGGGTTTACAAATGTTAAACTGATATTTCAAAACTGTATACTGTGTATACTATTTAAAAGGTTTGAATTTACAGTTTTAAAGTTGACAAATGTATTATCCAAACAGTAATCACTAAAGGAAGCCGGCTAGTAAGGAAAAATAATAACATATTTGAGATTCTTATTCAGACAAGCAGAGATAATAATTAACAGAACTTTTATATTTCACATATTCAAATTTAGGAGCCAACATACTGGATGTCCCAGGCCAGCCACACAGTGGAGAAGTGCCCCCAGCCCAGCTTTCGAATCACATGGTACCTCCCGTTGAACAGATCTCCAATCTTCACATGGTGATAGCCACCTGAAAGAAGACAGACACACACAGATAATGTTGTGTGTCTATTCAGACAAAATTGGACCACAGCAGGATGTGACATTAAATGTTGATAATATACCTGCCACAAGAGTTAAATACAAACCCATCTATGTCTTACCTTATATAAGCACATGTAAAATTTGAAGAGAGAGAAAGTGGGAGAGGCCCTACCTCTGCAGTAGTCATTAGGGTCCTCCTGTTCATCGTCATCAGAGCCCAGGATCTCCTCATCCTGCTCTGGAAGGGGAGAATCTGCCTGACCTGGTTGAGCCCCACCTCCACGACCATGAGGCTCAGGTCTAATGAATGGGTAAAAGAAAAACACAGACACTACAGTAAGACAGAGAATACTTTGAGACTGAAAAGAGACACGTTGGCTGGAACCACAATGAAAGACAACGTGAAAAAAAGGGTGGAAAATGCTGGACTGTGTGGCTGTAAATAATGTTTCTAAGACAGCTGAGTAAGAACAGTGTGGTGAGCAGTTGATATAAACAAGTCACTTTCTACGGCTTTGGGGACTGACTAGGGTCTGATGTAACAACACTGACACATTTAGCAGTTAGAAGAGAACTACAATACCGCAGATCAATAAGCATCTATCAGGACTAATTTCATTCTAGTGCTAAAGCTAAAACCGAGTAATCACAGCAAATATGTCTGGCTATTAAAAAAAGTGAAACTCATTTCTTATGCTGAGTTATTTCAAGGAAGTCAACAATAAAACTGAAGGGAATGTTTAATTTTAAATACCAGAAAATAATTTTTTTTAAACGCTTAAAGAATGAGTTATAATAAAAAAACTAATAAGTGGAATGTTTTGAGGCTCTTAATTCGAGTGTTTTCTAAATTACAATACCCATTGGGAGATTGTAAGAGCAATAACACCCAGTCACTTCTATACACATGTTTTTCCTTGATTTGGTCATTCATTGAGTTGTGTCAGCCCTGACAATGTGCTTTGCAGGTAGGTGTACAGATGCCACCAACTGATAAAGCCTTACACAGAAACACTACTCACCTGTGAGGGACAAAGAAACTGAGTAAAAGACTACATTAATATAGACACATGTCCTGTGTAAATTGGACAATAAATTGTCCTGTAAATCTTATCTCCTCACATGACAGTCCAAAGTTATTTTAGGAATGACAAAAAAAGCAGCGGACACTTAAATGACCACAAACAGTTTAACATTACACTGACTGTATTGCTGAATACTTGAAACCAACCATGCAGTTGCTCATATAGGACAGCTTTTTGGAAAACAACATAGACCATGTTTGTTTCTATGAACAGGTCCACAAACACCGAGCTGAAAGTAAAACGTGAAAAACAAGAGGCCCCTGCAGATGGGGAGCGTCACTAAGTGCTGTCCATGGTGCTGAAAGACACTGTCATTGTCCATCACTAAACCAATGCTAGTACTGTACAGCTGCATTTATCCAAATATCACCTAATAATATTGACCTCCTGATTTATCTGTCCAGCTCATTCATGTAGGAGGCATCCTCCAAGGAGAAAAAATAAATAAATAAAAAAAAGATTTTATTGTTCCTTCTGCAATTATGATTCTACACTTTCACCCATCTGCTGCGAGACTTTCTCTCGATTCTTCAGAAGAAATGTGTTACTAGATGGGCTACACTAGAAATTTGTTATTTGCTCAGGCTGTTGTCAGTACAACTAATGTCTAGATCTCCCTACAGTCTGATCGCAGTCTTTGAGTGAGTAGACAGCAACACTGCTTCAGTGTTTTTACAGCAGGTTAGGTTAATTGTATTATTATAGAAGGTATTACATTTAGTTATTAGTTACTAAAAGAAAACATGTGCTGCCTCCAGTCTTTCTGTAGGCCTCATGATTGTGGTGACAGCATTTACCTGTAAGAACTTTGTCATCCCACACACCGTGTGGTAAAGGCAAAACAACACTTTTTTTTCTCCCCCATTTTCTCACACGCACATGTAGAAAGCAAATTCATCAAAACACTACCCAGGTAATTTTCTTCTCATCCCTACATATTCTTCCTCATATCATACCAGTATAATATTTAGAATAATGATAACTGCAATGAACACAATGAGGAAGAGGGCTTAAAACTGGCTTTAGTAGGGTGGCCATTCTGTAACAAAAGTAGGAGCTGGGAGGAAACTATATGTACTTAATGTACATATAGTTATAACAAATAACAGATATAATAACAGATAACATGTTTTCACTGCCAAAAAAACTGAACGCTCAAGGTTTTTGGTGAAATTTAAATATAAAGAAATAACACTTGAACCTTCAATGCAAAAAGACAAACACTGGATCTAAATTTAGCTGATGAAATTAACACTATGTTGAGCTAGTGAAGAGCTGAGATGGAGGGGCAGAATGGTAGAGGTTGGAGGGACAAATGACAACATGAGAGAAAAGCGGAGAAATACAAACTTAGGTAGCAAATAAGAGCAACATATACTAAAGCCAACTAGAGCATTCACACATTTATTGCCAAAAGAGAGAAAATTATACATTTCAAGATCGTGTATGCAAGTTTTCTTCTTACTGCAGTACATCGATAGTTGGGCAGAGACAGCTCACTGGCCTCTGACTGCCAGACATCATGAACAACAAGCGTTATACTTCAAGGACTTCTGCAACATGTCTAAAGATAACCTTTAACTGTCTGTAGTTCCCACCTCTGCCCACACACACACACACACACCTTACCTGCAAGATGCACGGATGCCCATGAGATGTGATGCAGGCAGGAGGACAGGAGAGGAGTGGAGAAATAAGAGCACCAAAGGAAGGAAAGGGAGAGGAATGGTAGAGTGAAGCAATACAGCGATCAGCGTTGATCACCGAAAGCCAAAAAATATAAAAGAAGGGGGTGACAAACAAAATGAGAAGAGAGAAAAGACATGATAAGAGCAGGGGCACAGAGAGGAAAGAAAAAAAAAAAAGAAAAAAAAAAAAAGAGCTATATCTCTGGTGCACGCTGAGCACTGAGGCCGAGTCCTGGAGCACAGGGCACCACTGCACACTTTCCGACTCTCGCTTACATTTTCTCTCACACATTCTCTCTCTCTGTCTGACCGAGAACTCTCCTTGGCTTTCGTCAGCCTCTGGCCCAGCCCTCTTCACTGACAGCTGGGAGATGATTGGGTGATGCAGCCTAGCACTGCATTGCAGGTAAGGGACAACATCAGCTCCCCCATTTCCTCCTTGTCTGACCAAAACAACACAATTTCACTTCATTGGTCATATCTTCCGCTCCTAATTAGTCCATCATCATCATTATTATCATCATCATCTCATATTCATGCCATTCTAACATTTCACTAAACATTTTTTGCACAAAACAGCAACAACCACTGTTTCTTTAAGCACAAACTGCCAGACTGCCATGTTTATGTTTCTGCTTCACAATTTTAATAAAGGTTTAAGCTGTATAGCGACTTATCAAATTAAAAAAGAAATTATCTCTGAAATACACTTACTCACAAAAAGTTAGGCATATTCTATTTTCAGGTGAAATGTATGGAAAATGTAAAAAGTTCATGCTACGGTGATATTATATCATGGGTAGGGCATTAAAGTAGAAGCATGCAATGGTAATTTCTTCATCCCAAACAATTTATTAAAACAAAACAAAACAAAAAACAGTAGTGGTTGGTATACCCCAACAAAAACTGTACATGTCTCAATAACTTGTCAATTGCTAGGTGTCGTCTTGGTCTCATGATGACAAAATGTGAACAGGATGATCAGAAGGGCTGGTTAAATAAAAACTGTCATTGAACCAGAACATTTAGTGGTCGATTAATAGAAATGATGATCCAGAAACGATCCATGAATCACGCTGTGTTTTTTGCAGTTAATCGCCTTGTTAGAGAACAGAATTTTATGTAATAAGTATGTATTGATCAGCATGAGGTCTGCTGATCACTATGTCCTGTCATTCAGAATTTTAGTTCACAGCAAGGAGGCCTAATAATTTCATTGGTCTTACAGAATATTAAAGACTGCAACTAATCAGATAGTGTTATGCTCTGGATCTATTCAAATTGTGACTAATAAATAAGTCAATATATGTTATAATTACAAAAAAAAAACTTGTGCAATGACATGAAGTATACTACTTACTCATTTAATCCAGACATATAACGCCCATCTTTAGCATTTCAGAGAGGCTCTGCCTCTCTGAAATGCTCCTTTTATACCCGATTACTGACCTGTTGCCAATCAACCTAATTAGTTGTCAAACGCTCCTCCATTTGTGGCAATTACTTTTCCAGCGTTTTGTAGCCCCTATTCTAACCTTTGATACGTTGCAGTCATCAAATTCAAAATGAGCTAATATTTTCCATGAAATGGTAAAATGTCTCAGTTTCAACATCTGATATGTATTTAATGTTCTACTGTGAATAAAATATGGGTTGATGAGATTTGCAAATCATTACATTCTGTTTTTATTTATGTTTTAACACCTCCCCAACTTTTTTGGAATTGGGGTTGTAAAAGGGGTAGTGGGGTCATACTAGAGTATTATAAAAAGAGGTGGTTTTAATGTTTTGGCCACCATATTCAAAATGAATGAGGTGGCCAAAACACTGCAAAAACTTTTTCGTATAATGCACCCCATTGCGCTCTAGTACGACTCCACTACCCACTATGACTTTAATAATAAACAGAGTATAATTATCACATTTCTGAAATTTTCAACTTAAAAACTGAGAAATTATTACCCCGTAAAATTAGAGTTTATGACAGAATCACTGTATTGGATTGCATTAAATTCCAGAGGTGGTCATAATGTTATGCCTGATTCGTGGATCTTGGTGTGGTGAAAAGGTGTGTGATGTGACACAGACTTCATATAATGATGTAGAGAAGATGTGCAAAATCAGATGAAAGATAAAACTAATATTTGTTGGAAAAAAACATGCAGAGCTTGAGTCTTTTTCCTCTTTACAGCACAATGCCAGCAGTCACAATTTTGTACCTCGTAACATATCTAGGTAAGTCTTGAAAGTGACTTGGTCCCTTTGCACACAGAATTTGTTAAAATGTAGCCCAGGCCACATTTCCCTACAGGTCAGTGATTGGGCCAATGTAGGTTAAAATCTTTTAGTCTAAAAAATCTAAAACCAAAACCACTTAACATCTCCATCTCTGGAGTGCACACATCTGACATGACCAAGTGTGTCAGCATCTGCTGAATTCTCCAGGCTGTACTGTTACCACGCCTCCAGGCCTATTAGATCTCTAGAGTAAAATAATTAGGAGCAAACAGGAAAAAAGAGCTCTTTGGGATAGAGTGTGGCCAAAAAGTTTACATCTCCCCTCCTCCCACCCCTCCAGATAAAAAAATCAATGCAAAGTGCCGGGGCAGCGGAATGAAAAACAGCAGCACTAGGTAACTGTACTGATGGTCTGGGGTGCAATGCACACAAAGTGTAAATGAGTGTGCTGCAGCAATTTAATTTAGCACTACAACAACCAGCAAACTTAGACTGTTATAGATATATTATTTGAAATGTATTGTAATTAAGCATTTAAATGTTAATTCTTTGTAATGATTATTATTCTTAGGAATTTCATGGTTAATGTTACCTTCAAATCGGAATGTACACAGAGTATGCGCACTACAGCTTCGTATACTACACCAGCAGCTTAAACACTGCAGATTTCCTCGGTGCACAATAACAAATCTCTGGCCAAAGCTGGAAAGTCATCATTTTCATGGCCTGAAGTGACCCGTTTAAAGCCAATCACACACAGTCAGTGTGGTGGTTAACCAGCAGGGTGAAGACAGACAGACAAAGAGAAGGGAGGCAGAGCTGTAGTGGGCTGAAGATGATATAAGATTTGATGGGTTATGTAATCAACTGCAGTGATGACTGGTAGAGAAGAGCAAAATACAACAGAGCAACCATGCTGGTAACTATATATATATGTTTCAACATTAGCTGTTTTAGTTCAATCTCCTGGGTGCATCAGTAGTTTTAAAATTACATCTGAGGCTAAGAATTTTACAAAAACGAGTGGTTCCATGTCAGAAGTTATGCAAAACAAAACATATTGTGATGCAGAAATAAATGTGGGGGGAAAAGGGGGTAGAGTGGTTGATATGCTCTTTCAAAAACTGGCAGCACAAATGCACCTGGGACATTACAAGTTCAGTTCTTGTTCACTTGCACACAGGCAAACTAAATACATAAACAGGTTGTTCAGCTGCCTAGTGAAGCACATTGAACATCTTCTTCTTAATAAAAGATGAACCTGCCGTCAATAACTCAGCTACGCTCTGAGTGAACAGGTGAACGCACATAAACCAAAACACTACTACCCTGTGTCCCATCATCAAACTTTCAATAAGCTTTACAAGCATAAGCACTGTGATATCTTTTTTCCCTTAACTGTGCTCTTCTCCCTCTCTCACACACACAAATTGCTGTACCACTCACTTGCACGTGAGGCCGCTGGCTAGTTTCACCACAGCAGTATTAATGGAGAAGATCCAGTCCAGGAGCCACATGACCCATACAACACTGAGCTAAAGCTGTTACAGCACTACACCGTAAACTTGTCTTGGCAAAGCAGAGCAGCAGTTTAAGGATATCCAATAATGACCTGGGACCAGGTCTGTTCACCTCTCCCGTGGTTCTTCAACTGAAGTGGCTGCTGCATCCTCTCTGCATGGCAGTCACAACAGAGCGACTGACACAAGAGAGTGGGAGGGAAGGAGCGTGATGGTCACAAGGGTGAGAGAGAGAGCGCGCGAGAGAGAGAGCGCGCGAGCGAGAGCGCGCGCGAGCGAGAGAGAGAGAGCGAGCGAGAGAGAGAGCGAGCGAGAGAGAGAGCGAGCGAGAGAGAGAGAGAGCGAGCGAGCGAGAGAGCGAGAGAGAGAGCGAGCGCGGGGCACTGTGGATGATTGCACTAGAGACTTTGTTGAGTTAGAGCATAATCCAGAAGGGGCCATACAGTTATAGACATTGGTGCATGCCAGTGTCCTAAAACAATGGAGAGTTATTAATTTTAAACTGGACTGAGAATTTGGTCTTTTTATCAACAGAGTAGCAGCAGAAGCTGTGACACAAAACTAGAAGCAAATAAAGTACATTAAAACTAACACCTCCTCACTGCCTAATTTGGTTAAATAAATATATATTTTACACTTTCAATTCAGATAAGAACCCCCCCCCCCACACACACACACACACCAAATATTTCTACATTCTGTACAAATTACACTCAACGAGGATATTATAATCTCGTGTCCATTGTAAATATATAT
This sequence comes from Channa argus, assembly GCF_033026475.1. NCBI lineage: Eukaryota > Metazoa > Chordata > Actinopteri > Anabantiformes > Channidae > Channa > Channa argus. The sequence goes on along the minus strand of NC_090201.1, from coordinate 11,238,143 downwards.
CCATTAATTATAATCCGCTTTTCAGAAATGGGTATTCAATTCAGGATGTGATGAAGCTGCTGTGCCAAAGCCTCGTAGTTTGTTTAGTAGAATGCTTGGCATCCTCAGGTATTGTCTAAGGCAACTGAGCAATGTAGTCATAATAACAGCCAATTTAGAAAGGGCTGAAAAGGGAAATAAGAAAATATCATTTGCACAACTCAAACAAAAATATTTATGAACAAGAAACTCATAAGTCATAACTCATGACTGTTGTGCTTTGGTGATGGTGCAGTGGTCAGAAATGTAGTCCACAGGAAAGTTGATAAAGAAAGACAGGTGAAATAAATGTGTAGAAATAAGAAAATAACCTGTCCTCTCACACAATGATATAACATCATAAGCTGCAGGTTGTCAGTGAAATATTGGTAGGTATATCTGAGCAATGAGCAATAAATTTGTGACCACTAAACCTTAACTGAGTTAGGTTACTCTTCTACCAACAAAACAACCATGGCCAATCAAGACATGAACTCCAATAGACTCTAGAAGTTGTGCTGTGGTGGCAGTAAGTTCCTGTAAGTGTGTCAGTAAGTACTGTACCTGTAAGTTGTGAGGTGGGGCCCTTATGAACAAAACTTGTTGTTCCAGCACAAACCACAAATGGTTGACAGGATTAAAATGTGGAGAATTTGGAGTCAACATCAAAAACTATTTGTTTTGTTCCTCAAATGATTGAGCCTGTTTGCAGAGTGGCAGGGTGCCTCATCCTGCTGAAAAAGGTTACTGCCAACAAGGAATAAGTGGATAAGTGTAACAGCCACATGAATGGCAGGACCCAAGGTTGTCCAGCAGAACAAAGCCCAAATGATCTTCCTCTCATAGTGCATCCTGGTGTGGTGTGTGTGTGGGTGCGCGTCAGCCCCATACAAAACAACCATCTTTTTAAATGTTTTTTTTTTTTTTTAAATCAGAACCAGCATTATCTTTTTCCATTATTTTGAGCTACAGTAGCTTTTTAGTTGATTGGACTACACAGGCGAGCCTTCGCTCCCCAGACTTCAGCAACATGATACATCTATAGCATGTAGTTTTGTGTTGAAACAACCGCTTGGATGAACATTCTTTTGTTCATCAATGTTTCCGCCATTTCACGTCGTCTGTGGATCTTTCTCTTGCAGGTTGTGTTTCTTGTTCCCATGTGCCTCTTGAACAAAAGATTATTTCCTTAAAAGGACTATCTGATTTAATGAACTTTAACAAGTAATAATAGATTAAATATATATTTTCTTGAACAGGTCACACTTACATACAAATAAATAAAAAAGCTGGTGTAACAGAAAAGTCCCTACATTTATGACAGTAGGACTTGTGATGATTGTGACAGTACATCTGTATGTATACACACATTTGGGGAAAATATCTAAATAAAATTCTGTTTAGTAAGACCCTATATATCAGGGCAGCGTTTACAGGCGATGAGAAAATGCTGTTGATCTTCCGTTTATACATTTACCCAACCGCACATTTAGTTGGGCGATTAAAACAAGCAGCGTGTGCTTTTGCAACTTACTTTTTGCCAGGTTTCCTTGGCCTTGTTCTCTTCTTCCTTGCTTGCAGTGCGAGCACTAAAACGTAAAGACACCAGCGTTAGACACCAACTACAACACTCATCTGTCAGCTTCGCGGCTGTGTTTCTACCGGGGCTTTGTTGTTGATCAAAGCTGTTACCTTTGTTCATGGCTTTAGAGATGAAGTACCTTGTGTGACCCGGACTGCATGTGAAGAGTACTCGTAGTTGACAGGTTCCACTGAGCTAGCGGGCGACTTAGCTGAAGTAAAAGCTTCTCTCAAATGAAACAGCGAATGAAACCGGCCTTAGCGGTGTGTTGGGAGGTATTTAAGTTTACGCTAGCAGCTAACGTAACACGGCCCCGCTGACGTTTACTGCGACGTTTAGTACTGTAAAATGGAGTGCTAGTGAAGTATTTGGTAGTTTGGGGAAGCTGTTATTCACTCAGTAACCTGGATAAAAGTTTGGGCACATCCTTGAACGCGTTCCGATGCTAGTCTTAATGGCTGCAGCTAGCATACAGTTAACGTTACCACACAATCCACACACATGGGCGCATGGTCCACTGTTAGTTTTCATCAGCTTTTACGTGCCTTTTTATAACATTAATTGTTACAACCCTTTTGAATATTTATTAGTCTGATAATCGTCCGGAATAAAAGCGTGTGTGTTAAAAGTGCTGTGTGTGAACGCGTTTTGTTTTAGTTAGCAACGTTACCTTTTCTTTCCATGCTGGTGACCAGTCGAGGAATAAGTCGCGTTCACGGACTGCTGGAAATGTCATTATTCTAAGTGCGCGAAAAGTAGTGGTGTGTGTCGTAGGGGGAGGAATACACAAAAAAAATTGACGATTGATGCTACCGTGTGATATAAATGATATTGTTGGTAAATGGTAAAACATTTATCAAACCAATATTTTCCACTCTTTTCTCCTCCGTTAATCTGCAGTTGCAGCTTGCCACAGTCTGGAAAAGGTTCTTGCTGAATTTGCAGTATATGCGTGTATCCTGTTGTCTTCAGCTTTCACTGACAAGTTCACAACAGATGTGGGGCGGCTGTAGCTCAGTTGGTAAGGCAGTTGCTCAGTTGGTAAGGCAGTTGCCCATGGACCACAGGGTCAGTGGTTCAATCCCCGCTCCTGGCTACAAGTCGAAGTGTCCTTGGGCAAGACACTGAACCCCAAGTTGCTCCTGGTGGGTCAGGTGAGCACCTTGAATGGCAGCCACCGCCATTGGTGTGTGTGTGTGTGAATGGGTGAATGGGAAGCTACATTGTAAAGTGCTTTGGATGAAAGCGCTATATAAGCGACCATTTACCATGTCATTTGTATTTTGTTTTTAGTGATTTGATTAAACTGACTGAAAACTGAAAATGTAATTATTTTTACACCCAATATATTATTAATAATAAAAAAAATAAAATAAAAACTACAAGATTGCATCCACCATGAGCAAGTAGATCCAGAGAAAAAAATCTGTAGCGGGAACTTCCTGCACATCCTGAATAAAACAAGGATGCATCTTATTAGGAAATAAACGATGCAATAAAACAATTAATAACTTTGTAATTCACTTTGTATGTCTTTGTTTTTCAACCTACAGTAAGTTTGCAAATGCTCATGTGTTTGTCTGGCATTTTCATTTAATCTGTAAAGTTTACAGAAACTAGTGCTTGATTTTGCATTTATAAGGTTAGAGTCACTATTTAGATTTTTTAAACTTATATTTGTTTTGTTTCACCTTTGTTCCCTACAGTTTTGATCAGTCTACATGGTTCACTGTACTTGTGCAATGCTGCCACCCAATGATGCCTTACGGAGAACCACATCTCAGCACAATAATAATGCACATGGTTACAGGTTGAAAAATAGTAACTTTATTTTCTAATGGTGTTATTTACAGGTGGTATGGCCTGCTGTCTTGGTACATGTGGTAAACAACATTTTAAAAAGATATAATCATATCTTGGGCAAAGAAAGTATAATCAATAACCAAATTAACTTTTGACATTGGGATATGGACAAGATAAATATCCTATCAAACCTATGAAATAATTTTAAAAACGACAAAGTATGAGACATCAGCATTGCCCTTCAGCATCCAGTGAGTAAACATTTGTCTTCCCCACAAACATGCCCAACTAAATTACCCAAAGTAACGATAAATATGGTTCTAGCTTTGCTCATTATAAAATAAAAATCAATATTACAGATTCACAGAGTGATAACAAATCTCGATTTAACACAGAATAAAATACATTAGAAAAAGCACTACATAAAGACAAGCGACTGCAAATGATATTGTGAAGTGATATTGTTTGGTTGACATTACCCGAGCAACTGTAGATATAGCTTGTATGTCACATATGAATGTTGTATCATTTTCTATTTGTCAGCGTTTTCACAGTTCTGGATAACAATTCTACAGTTTAGTGGTTTGTCAGTCAATGTAAACATTGACTATTTTAATATAAATTTTGCTTTTGTTTTCGCGATGATTTATGATGCCATGTTTAAAAAAAATAGGATCAATTTTAAGGGAAGTGCTCACAATAAGATAAATACCTTTTGAGCAACGGCTTTGAACCCAGACCTAATTAGAAACAACTTTAAAATTCCAAAGGTTTATCAAATCAGTATAAGCTAATATGGCTGTCTAGAACAAGCTGACAACATGTAGCTATGATACACAAGTGGTAACTGCAGTCATGATGGAATAACTGACTTATGAGAATATTTATGAGACATTTGGTTTGTGTACAGTACAACACTGTACAGAAAGCTCTACATAAATAACAAAAGAACCCTAAATTCTGAGAAGCAATATTCTCTCTTTCACATCGATATACAAACAACATAACAAAGGATCATAAATACAGGACAAACTTGTGCCCCAAACATTCAATAAACATTAATAGTACTGTGTTTTATAAATGCAATATGATTAAACTACACTGTCAGTTGATGTAACGAAAAACATCACATTTCAATTAACTACTCAGCCAAATCTGGGGTTTAACATGCCAAAGAGGTGTTGGGAACTGGAAAAACATTCTTCTTAAACAACAGAAGTGCTAAAAGGCAGATAGAGGAAAGGAGGGGAAACAAAAACAAAACTGTAACAAAAATGTTAAATAGGTAAAATGAGGACACAGTGAACCTTCAAATCCAAGAAGAAATATGACACTTTTAATTTTTCATTTAGAGGTGAATATTTTACATGCTTTAGTCTATCCTATACATATAATAAATTAGATACTGTCTTTTTATATGCTATTTTAGGCCAAACTCTAGTAATAGAATTCATACTGTTGACTGAAGTTCATACTGGGTTGACAGAAGTTTCACTCATTAAATTAGGACTATTTCACATAATTGGTAACTGTTACATACGAATACTGTTTGCTGTCATTTTTATGAGTCTGTGTACTGATAGAAATACCTTTAAAATTTAATCAAACTGATGTCTGGGGGGGAAAAAAACCTCAGGACATCATGGCTTTAAACTTTTCCAAAGCCATCTTTTTTCTTATAGTTTTAATTACTGTTAAGTAGTACAAATTTATAAACTACATTTCACCAGTTCTCTTTTACTAGCTGGTTTTATTTTACTGGTATGTAATTTCTGCTTTTGTGAATCAAAAGGCGGGCACAATATCAACAAGAAGAAAAACAGGACAATTTATCTCTGCCTCGGTGCATTGCGATGAAAGGTAACAAAAACAGCGGGGGGGATGGGATGAATAGGATGCCAAGTATTATCCCTGATATTGCAATGTCCCCCAGATATGAATGACGGCAGGCACTTGAATGTCATGGTTGTGCACGTATGTGAGGAAAGTGGTGGATAGTCACATGAGACTGATAGTCCTTTAAGAGTGTTTTTGGAAAACAAATGATGGAAGAAAGGATGCTTCTTCCTCAGGATTCCATCTCATCTCCATCAAACGATTGTGGCACAAAGCTCACTACCTCATCATAGGTTAAGCCTGAGAGAGAAAAAAAAAAAAGAATTTATGCCAATTATTTATCAAAATAGAGAATGCATTACATCTGGCTACATTTGTTTTGTACCCAAAGTAGAAAAAAGAGAAAGTTATCTTTACAAATCATAGCTCTGCAAACACAAAGTGCCAATTTACTTTTCCACTCCTCAATTTCCAGCTCACGGCTTTCGAAGCTTTGGTCATAAGGCTCTGCTTCAGGTTCATCATCAGGGTCATGGTACTGGGCAAAATATGGGTGCGCTAGAGCTTCTGACGCTGTGATCCGCTTGTCTGTGTCCAACACCAACATTTTCTCCAGCAAATCCACAGCTTAAACACAGCAGCAATGAGAGGAAGAATAGTTAGTTTGATAATAAACTGAGCAAAGCACAAGGAACAAGGAGCAAAAAAAACCAGGAAAGTCAGTGTTAAAGTTAGCTTATAATAAAAAGCAAACAAAGCCTAGGGGTGGTCTTTATTGTCTGGTGTGAAAGGTGTCAGGCAAATCCTGATGTGCAGTGAACAACTGGACTGAGACTCTTTTCTCATGCTGTCTCTATCTTTTTTGTCATTATTCATAACAGGCATTAATTTTATACACGTATTGGTTATTATTGCTCACAGTTATTTCTAAATATAAATAATATTATACTGTAACAGAAATATAAAAAGTCTTAGGTGACCAGTTAGTAGTTGCCAGAATATGACTTCTACATGTGAGTCATGCAGGACAGGAGTCTTTAAAACCATCCCAGTCAATGGGTTACTCTTCAGTCAGTTTGAATTTATACATTAGGACTGAATGATATCAAACAAAAAAAAGTATTTATTTTTACTGACAGGGATTGGAGGTGGGATGTTTGCCTTTTTTATATCACTGAGTTAACATGACCTATTGTTAAAACTGTTGTTTTATTTTGTCATCTTTACTTGCTGCAGCCGCAATAGTCCAGCTTGCTGACAGGCAGAGTTCACACACGAAGACATCTCCAAGGAAACACTGACAGCTGACTTTACTTTCGTAACTCCAGAGACGTGCTAGTGCTGGTGTTTAAGTGACAGCAATTGAAGTAATCTCGATTTTCCAATATAGGCCACAACAATCTAAATAATTCAATACATCACCACCAGCACCACTTTTTGTTAACCATTTGTGATTTCCCTGTAAAGTCAGTGTGAACATAAACTGGACCTGAACGGAGACACACCAAATAGACCAAATGAACAAAACCACAAGTGGGAAAATAGCTTAATACATTTGAGGTCATAGCTTTATCAAGTACATTTAATACCAGTTGAATAACATGCGCAGTAGGTGATGATGACTCTCTTTTTATACCACTAGAGGGACTCACTGAGCCAGGAGTTGTGTGAGCATTTTGTAACGGCTAAAAGGGAACTTACCAAGAGGGTTGGCACCAAGAAACACATCTGCAAAGTTCCTTTTGGGCATGTAGGGAAGTGACTTGATGTAGTTCCTCGCCTTTAAAAGAAGTTGAACAAACAGCTACATTGTAAAAGATTTTAAAGAGTTAAAGTAAAAAAATACTATTATAAATGTATGCTTTTATCGTACTTATCAATGTACTTCAATTGGTTTACTAAACTTGCCAAATGCAAAATACTAGCCATGCTTGAACATCCTAACATCATGCATTACCCAAACTTTATGTGGTAGTTTAGAGGTTCAACATGTGTTATCATTGCAACAGACATCTCATCAAAGTACACTGGCTGCACTGGCAAAGCATTGTGGGAAGCACGGTGAGTAAGAGAGGAAACTGAGAAATAAGTGCAGTGGGAGCAGAGGCTGCTATGCAGAAAGGGACCAGTAAGAAATACTCTACAATAATATAACATATCTGTCTGTAAACAGAAATGTGGGTATCAGCTGGTGGATGGCTGCAGCTCGGTCGATTCCAGCTGGTTGAACAGCTGGAGCATGTTGGAAGGCAGAAGGGCAGGTGTCTCACCTCATGGCTTGGCATTCTGCTTATAAGGGAGGCTGGAGGCGTCCCCGTCAGGCGCATTATCTGCTGCAGCTGGTTTATATCTACAACGTCTGAGTCAAGGGGTGTCACAACATGGAGATCAGCATGGCAAGAGCATGGGTGGTTAGTATAGTTTGTGTATGATAAGGGAAAAGAAGGCAAACACAGGGTGAGAATGACGAGGAGGGAAGAAAGTGTCTAAGCTTATAAAATAAACTAACCCTTGACTGACAATAGTGAGATTCACTGTAAGCCTAATGCTACACAAGAGGCCTCTCACTGTCATGTAAAAAAATTAGTAATTTATAGCAAGTCATTGTACAGGGTGACAGAGACAAGTGGGAATTAAAGCCTTGTGCTAAAGTGCAATTAAGAAAACACATTTCCACAACAAACATGTACAGCATCAATATAAAGTAGTGGACTCCAGAGCAACAAGACGGCAGCGCAGACACAGGCAGGAGAGATGCTACAACAAAACCAGGCACAAAGGTACTTAACACTCACAGACTCTGAAGAGATTTTCATCAAGAACTCAGGCCCTGGTGTTCCGACGAGCATCATTATAAGCTTCAATTGATCAATGTCTACCACACTCACATGAAGGAAAACAGGAGCGATGAATAAGGAGAGAGGCATGAGAGGTGAGACAGTCAAAGTTGTCATCTGTTTTTGAAAAATAAATCATGAAAGTTGAATAAAAATACCAAACAAGGCATTTGAACACTTACGTGTTGACTGTGACATACTGGTAATAAACACCATTTGAATTTTGATCAAAAGAACATGAAACCAAAAATATTTTTAGCCATGTGTAATTTATTATTAGGTTAGGTTGCGCTTCTAAACTTAGTTGAGGCCAAGTTACAGGCTTAGATAATTTTTCAGGGGAAAAACCTAATGCAACGAAAAATGCAACAAACAGAAGTATAACTAATGTAATTATTGAAATGTTTGCTTGAAATATTAAATGTAAAATAGCAATCACAATAACAATCCTTGTAGTTCTATAGGCAAAATATACCATAAATGTAAACAAATGCCATGTTTAAAGTTACTGAGCTGAATAAAAAAGTATATATAGCTACTGTAAATTTGTTATAAACCCTAAGAAACACATCTTACAATTAAACGGAAATTAATTTAAATATCTCTAGATCAAACCAAAAGCTACTAATACTATGCACAGCTCCTGTAATTACTGTGGGGTTTTTTTGTCCTTTCGGCTTATTCCGTGAGTTCAGGGTCGCCACAGCTCAAAATTGTCCACATGTTGATTTGGCACAGTTTTTACGCCGATGCCCTTCCTGACGCAACCCACCCTAATTTCTATATTATATCTTATTAACAGCTTTCGGCTTGTCCCTTTCAGGTGCTGCCACAGCGGAGCGTTCAACTATTTATGCCAGATGCCCTTCCTGCCGCAACCCTCCCATTTTATCGGGGCTCGAACCCACGGCTTTCTGCATCCCAACCAAATGCTCTACCACTGAACCACCAGGCCCCCACTGTATATTATATCTTAGTATGATACTAAATCTCATGTTACACTTGTTGCTTAGCCAGATTTCCTTCAACACACCTGTGGACACGTGCAAAGATCAACTTTCAATTAGACAGGTAAAATGAGACTGACTAGAAAGATCACTGTATAATTCAACTAAGGTTTGTAGGAGGTAGCACGACCATGTCTCCATTTAGACATTCACACGCACGAGTAAAAAAAATGGATGGTTTGATTGACCATTTAGAACAAGAATCACAAACACAGCCAGCTTTTTTGTTTTTTTTAACCACGACCTCAGTAATGTGTAAGCGTGACAACTTCTGAATTTGAAGCTGTGTGTGCATGCCGTGATTATAAAGTGTCAGTCTGTGTGTTTTTGTACTTTTTTGTAACATCTGAACTCCCTGCTGCTGTGTAGGGGAAGCTTTGTGGGAGGGAAACAGGAAGGTGTAATGTATCGTTGAGGAACACTGGAGACAACAGTGGGCAGCGCTGAGTCATAGACAACAGGGACCTCTAACTCCAATTACACACACACACACACACACACACACACACACACACACACACACACAAAATTCAATACCCGGGAATGCTTTAGATTCAGCTTGAAGTAGGTAAAACAAAATAAAGATTGTGCGAGCAGTCATGCAAATACAATACAATATACAAAAACAAGCAGACTGCATCCATCAGTTAGGGATTTTAGATTAGGAAGTGACAGTGGTGAAAGGATACGGTCTGTGCCAGGGAAGAGTGTCCGTCCAGTAAGTAGCTCAGCCATGATGCAGCCCACTGACCAGATATCCACTATTAAACAAGAAAAACATGCAGCATAGTGAAGACTTCATACTAAGATATAACTTTTTCACTTCATGTTAGTTATATTAAGTGTTTGTAACAATACAGTCATCTGGTTTTGTTCAAGTTACTTTTTACTAGACACATTTTTGTTCACAAGTTGTATGTGTTTGTAATGTTATACTCACCTGCTCCAAATTGAGTGACAAGAACCTTTTAGAGTTTTACAAAAAAAAAATTTAAACTTTACCTTAGCATACATACAGCCAAATGAAAACAGAAAAACCTTGTATTTGGATGTGGGTTACTCTGAAAGTAAACAGTAAGACCAGAGCAATGCAAAATCAATAGCATCTAAAGTGGCAAATGCTCTCATCTTTGGGTGCTTTAGATAGTTCTGTGCACGTCATTCTCCATCAGCCAGAACACTGAATGGCTGTTCTAGTTTCTTTAATTAACATAATTAACCATAACCACCCTTCTCTCTAATGTAAGTTTTGTCATTTACAACAACAACAACCCTAAACAAACAGATGTCAGCAAACAATTTCAATTATATAAAACTGCCTATAATGGTAGATTCAGCTGAGGAACAAAAAACTATTACTGAATGTCTGTGTTTCTTACCAGTCATGTTGTAGTGCATCCAGTTAAGCATTATTTCTGGTGCTCGGTACCACCGGGTGGCTACATAGCCTGTCATTTCATCATCTGTGTGCCGGGCCAAGCCAAAGTCCAGGATCTGGGGATTAATTGATGATTGTGTAGAAAAGAAATAAAGATTAAGACAGAAAAAAAAACAAGGGGGGGTGTATGTGTAGTCTGTGAGAGACTGTTTCAGTTATGGTAAACTTTATTTTGAATTGTTTATTTATTTACCTTGAGCTCACAGTCTTCATTCACAGCCAGATTACTGGGCTTCAGATCCTGATTTAAAAAATAGGCAAGACGACAAACAACGATTTAACAGATGACATCCTATTAACAATATTATATACATCTTTTCTCTGCCCATAACTCTGCTCATAACTGTTTATTTGTATAGAACATGACTTCTGCGGAATATTCATCTTCAAGCACATGCCACAAGATTACCACTTACTCTGTGAATGATATCTGCAGAATGGATGTACTGTGGGAAAAAAGAAAACAAATAAGAAATTTGATCACACCAGTAGAAGTATTTTTAATTTCCTATTTTTGTGTTCAACTCAAATTTTCAATTTCCAACAGAGAGCTTATTGCCAGGCTTTTTAACTTCATTAGAAAACAGAAAAGCCTAATAAACCAATTTTGATACAGTTAGACTAACAACCATTTTGAAATCTAGTCAATCAAATCAGATTTATTTATTTTTCCCCATTTTCAATATGCTGACACAGGAGAATTTTGTGTCTAAATTGAAAATCAGTCTAGTAAAGAAAGAATGTAGGAGAGCCGTCTGTGGAACCAGTTTCAAGTAGACGAAGTGAAGAAATGAGCAGTGGTAAGGTGGGAGCTTAACTGACCTTTAAACCTCTGAGAATCTGATAGATAAGGAACTGGACATGGTCATCAGTCAACTTCTGGCACTTCACAATGTTGTTGAGGTCTGCTCCCATTAGATGGGTCACCAGGTAACTGCAAATCATATATCCAATCAGAAGTTTTGTCCAAATCCCAGCATGTCTTACAAGACCCAAATTAGGTATTGCTAAAATAACGTTCATTTTCTTAAAAAAAAAAAAAAAGTCATAAAACATAAGTGAATTTATGGGTTGTCAACATCATGATTCTGTGTATTTATCCCTAATTTGTGAATCTTAAAATAGCATGAATGGGAAAGAAAGTGATATAGATGAAATAAAGAGAGCAGGTAACATACTGGCAAGTATGTATGACAACAGCCCAGTTACAGGCTGACCTGTGAGCCATCTGCTTCTCTTAAAGTTCACTCCCTAGGTTTAAATTTACCATGTTTCTGTCTTTATTAATAATATTAATGGCATGAAAGAGATGTGTCACATTTGGATTATGTAACTTCAGTGATATGTATCTCGTAAGTTCATCTCACATTTCCACAAATGTGCAGCATGCTGATGACGCCACAGCATGCAGAGAATTCAAGGACATTGATAAGAGTATTCTCCATACATGCACACACGCACACACACACACACACACACACACACACACTGTGAGATAGCCGTTACCATGGGGACTAGCTGTAATGTGTAAGTGCATGTGCTCACCCAACATTCACCTTGGAATAACCTGACACACACTGGACTTGAATTAAGTTATGAATGGCGGGATTATGATGAGTATGACATATAACTCTTACTTTTGCGTGTATCTTGCCATCATCTGCTGTAAAGTGTTTAATTTTGTTAAAAAGAGATAAACTAAAGCTAGAGAAGCTAAAAGAAAAGGAACACCTAGGTGAAAGGGAGAGAGGAGGGGACTTACACATCATTGAACTCCTCTAAGTTTGTTCCTGGTGTGAAAACATCTAATAGACCAATCACCTGAAGACACAAGAAGAGGTTAAAGGTCAGAAAACAAACATTTAACTGCGTGATACATTTCCGATTGACAAAAATGTAGTTTAACTTGTTAACTTTAAATTAAAATGTTGATAGAATAGGTGAATGAAAAGCAGTGTAAAGCACTTTAAAAATAAAGTTGAAAAATACCATAACCGCAAACCATTTACAGTTGTTGATCAAGGAAACCAAAGACAATCAACAAGTATGTTTTCTCTTTCTAAGGAATTAAAGTACTTGACCACGATGTTATTCTGTTCTGCAATATCTCAAGTTTAATTTGATTTAATCAAACAATTAGGCATACCCTGTGTTCAAGGACTCATACAAGCATTGATGTTTAGTGATGTATACCCAGTTTTTCTCCCATTTTGTTTTGGTTACCAATTGATATAAATACATAAATGGGTCTGATAAAAGCTACAATGTGTATGATGCCAGTGGAAGGAGCCAATATAAAAACAAAGTCTGGTAAAGTCTGTGCTGACACAGAATAGACATTGGTAGTCTGCTAATAGTGTGTCATAGCATGAACAAAAAAGAAAATGTGTGTGAAGTGTGTGTGTGTGTATGTTAAAAAAACAATACATGCATATGCACACATTTATACTTGTACATATGGCTGCAGGCCCACTGGCGAAGAGCAGCTCAGAGTGCCGCCCTGCCTCCACCCCCTGCAGAGAATGGATAGGAATTTTGTAAAATCACTGGAGGAGCCCACCCACACAGAGCACAAACCGACAGCTGATTGGTGGGCTCGAGTCACAACAAGCAGCTTATTGGTCCATTCAGGCTTTCCAAAATAAAAACCCAGGGAGTCTCCTGGCAACAGCATGAGCATAGCACAGAAACCCTCTGTATGTAAAGTCCAGAGACGGATTGAAGCACTTTTTAAACACCATTTAGAAGGAAAAAGGCATGAAAGCATTATGCAGCAATTCCTGTTATATGAAACTGAACAACAACTTTTCTATTAATGATGACAATATCAAACTTTTAAATAAGCCACAACACTGTAGGGTTAATACTTAATCTCAGTTTTTGCTAGCATTTTCAGAGAAAAATCTTACGTAGTGATGAAGATGCCAGTTATGTATAATCCTGAATAAAGGCATGTAAAACCAGTTTGTCAAATTATCACACTGAAGTATTTGACCAGCAGTATCAGTGTACCGTTGAAAACTAATTCCCAAACAGCTGAACAAGACTGTTCAAGCTGTTCTATGACAAAATAAGGGCTATTGTAGAAAACAGGATGCAGGAAAACTAATGCCGCATGAGTGTTGAGTTGAGAGAGCATGGCCAGATCACAGCTAGTTTAAATTATGTTTTGCCTACAGATATATTGTTTCATATGGAACTTGTTCATGACATCAGGAGGCCTAGATTTTCTCCACTATGATTTGGCAGCATTGCTTTTTATGTACAGTTCTTCCTCTTGGCATTTCATAGAAGATGTTTATCATATTTCAATAACATCACAAACACCTAGAGTACCTTCTGGTCCGAGCGATCACAAATTGCCATAATTTTAAAGCAGCATCTGCATGCAGCCAACATCAGCAATTCTACATCAAGCCTTTTATTATAAAATTTATCTCAGTAATTTATTAGGCTGTCTAGACACCAGCATGCAGTGACACCATCTCAAGTTGCTGAATAACTGACATATGAATTCCAGGGTATATTAAAAAAATAATAATAATACAGAAATTAAAACGATTTATAGTAAAATATGTTTTATTTTCACAACGAGATTTTCTATACTATTGACCTCAGATGTGAGCCTAATGGGTTTTCCCCTCTGAGTTTTTCACACTCAGAGCTGCAAAGCTGCAGTTTCTTTTTTCCCTTCTGTGTATGCATCATGTAAAAAGTTTCTTTTCACTTCAATCGTGGGTTGATGAAAATTAAGAAAGCACCAGTAAGTCCTTTTGCTCATCATACCAAGCCATCTCTATCCATAACAATGGCCAACAGCAAGCTACTTTGCAAATTCCCCACTGCCAAATTCCCCACTAGTCTTACTCACACACACACACCCAAACACATCATTCACCAGTTGAGTTACTCCCACACGGCACACAGAAGCCTATACCCAGCACTTTAGCTTGAGAAACCACAACTTCTGCCCTTACATAACACAATAAGACCCTCTCTATTTGGTCATTATATTAGCCGAATGCAACAATAGCAGACAGGAACTATGAACTGTGTTTTTCTTTAGTATGTGGGCAAGTTACTGCATGCACTTTAACTACACAAACAAACACACAAAGAAACCAAAAGACTGATTGAACCAAAGCCACGCAGAAAATTGAACAGTATGAATAAAAAAATGCTGCATCAACAAAATCAGATGAAAAGTAAAAGTGTAAACTACTGAAGGTGTAAAACTGTTTGGTGACTTACTGCTTTCGGAGTGGCACTCCAAAACATGCTTTGATCACTCGAAGGGAAAACCTTTTCTAACAGGACTAACAGCAACCACACACACCCTTGCATGAGACCAGCTGAATAGAAGTATTTACACATGAACTTGATAGAACAAGTCACTTTACACTAACTGAGCTACAGCACGCTTAACATCTTACTGGTATTTCATAAATCCCCCTTAAGTTCCTGCTGTTGTGGCCTGGGCAGGAGGGCTTTTACAACACATTACAGCGAGGTGGTGCGTCATGCACCTATCTGTTCCAGTCCCCCTGATTTTTACAGAAAGGAGTGTGTTTACTGTGCATGTACGCATATATATATATACACTGGCAATTAAACTGTGGCTTGAGGGGCTAATTGTGACTATGTCAAATGTTTGATGTTTTAGTGTTTTTAGATGGGGTTGTGTTTACCTTTATCTCTTGGAGAGTTATTTTGGAACCTTTTTAAAAGCTTTAGAAAAGGTCGCTCAATATGGTCAAAAAAGCTCAAACTGTTTAACATGCAACATTTAATTTCTAGTTTTATTTACCTTATTGCCTCCTATGTGATATGGGTGTACACATAAAGACAAATGAGCTGCAAACATCGATATATGCAACATGTCAGCAAGACAACAGAGAATATAAGTAATTGTGAGTACATTTGCAAGTACTTACTGATTGACTCTGCAAAGCTTGTACACATTTGAGTATAGTTACTTAAAATCGTTTCGTCTAAATTAACTACACAACAATGTACAGAGGAGTCAGATGCTACCCAGAAATTTAAGAGCACAGATAGAGATGGGGTGGGCTGTTTTGTTGTGACTTACATTCTCGTGCTTCATGTGTTTGAGCAGCCGCAGCTCTCTGTAGGTTCTCTTTGCATGGATGATGGACTGGAAGGGTCTGGATAACTTCTTCACTGCTACCTTCAGGTCTGTCTTTACATCGAATGCTGAACTGAAAGGCAAAAAGGCATTTTAAACAGGTTAGAAGTAAACTGTAAAACGTAAACACATTGTATTGTATCAGACTAATAGCAATGGTCATCAAAATCTAAAAGCTTAGAGCTTTTAGTTTTGCTTGTTCCTACTGTAGTCTCTAAGGCTGTATGGAAAACATGACTGAATCTCTTGTAAAATATCAGAGCCATTGTGTTAACCTGCACAGGAGTGTGAAATCCACTACTTGTTTATTGGAAATACAATGCATACTTCCTAGTGAAGCATGTTGCAAAGTGAAAATTTCCTTACACATTTTTAAAATTTTCATGTTTACATGTTCCTTGCTATAATGCAACTTCAGCTTAACACAATGTCCAAGACAGTCTTATACAGGCCGTTCAACATGCATAGTATCAGAATATCTGTTCTTAACTAATTTAATTAAGGCCTTGCTGACAGCAGGATTACAGTCATTTGAGTTAATATTAGTAGCAGTTTTTTTTTTTTTAACAATGACAGAATGGTTTTACAGCAACGACAGAAAAATTGATTTACTGGTTTTAATGGTCAACATATTTAAGTCAAGTCAAAAAAAGCACATAACTTGTGATATTTCAAGAGATGTACCCATGAGAGTGCATGGGTGTGTTCACTTGGTTCTCATTCATCCTGCCATTCATTATTTTGCTCATTTCTTTGTAATGATGTAACAAAATACATAACTGGCATAATGATTTCGTGCAAAGCAAAAATAAGGGTGTGGCAAAAACAACAGACAAAGAACATGCAACACAAAAGTTGTGTAGAAAGGGATGGAGGGGGAATGACTTCTTGTAGTGTTGCTGTAAAACTGGCAATAATTGAGCAATGCTGCTCAAAACCATAGAACATATTCAAAGAAAGTAACCATCCTCTGTCAGCATAAAGGAAACAGCACACACACATAATCAAAACTATTGTCCACAGATTAAAAAAACAGAGACACTGTGAGGTTTGTAAAGAGAGTGAGGTAGACTGGCCCTGCCGCCTAAAGAAGTGTGACATTGCTGTATTTCCTGTACTGTGGGGAAACACAACCCACTTACAATAGAATGCATTACTTCCAAGTCAAATCAGTAAAGCTGCATCAGAAATGAAAAACAGAAAAAAAAGTTTCTGTTTACTCTAGCAAATTGTTTACTTTCAACATGGAGGGCAATAAATGAATGAATAAAAATTACTGTTTCTTTTGTTTTTCATTAAACCACTTTTGCAAACTGGATTATGGAAAGCTGAAACACCTTTATACCTTTACACAAAAGAACACGTTGTTAATACTACTACTGACCCAGTCTGGAGATGTACTGTTGCCTTTTTAAGTTCAGAGTTTAGTTCAAAGTTGTGTCAACACCCCTTGTTACAGGAGGAGATAAGAGTCATTTCCTCTGGACATGTTTCACTAACTGATTTGGACAGTTAACCTTTTAATTGCATGTGCCTGGGAAAGCCTTTGCTATAGCATATAATAGCACCAGGAGTAGACTTAAAATTAATGTTGTGTTGGAGATAAAGTTGTGATCCTGAGTGCCACATATCCACGATAAGAACATCAAGATATGCAGATGTGTTTTTCCAGTAAGTCATAGATATCTCCCACACCAAGGGTACTTTATGTTCCTGGCTTGAAGAACAATTTTTATTTGTGTCAATTGTGAGGGAAAACCCAAACTCAGTAAAGAGTATGCATGCTAACGCTAAACAAGAAAACAAAGACACATGCATACACTTGGAAAAACTGCTGCTAATTTGCAGGACAAACAAGAGAGCTCTAAGCATACATCAACCAATTAGTGTGTAATAAATCGAAGTGCATGAACAAATGATAATAAAAATGTGGGCTGTAAAAGGTGCAACATTATGAGGCAAACATCACGTAGAGAGAGACATATGTTGACTAACAGAGTGAGCATACATTAAAATGTTTACTGTTAATGACCTGTTGGGGTGTATCAACAGCTCTGTCCTCCCTCTTTGCTGCCAGTTTATTTAATTCCAGAAAAAAGATTGATGAATGATAAAGACCATTGCTGTAAACGGTTACTTATTACTAAATCATGAAGAAAGTCACCAAATCTGTAATATTTTGTGATATGACTCGGTCAGGTACAACAGGTAGAAAAACTTTCTCATGACAGGAATAAAATCAGTTTCACCTTTTCTGTCGTCATCTAGCTTTCCTGTTGCTGAGGGGATCTGGGTAAAGATTTGCTCTGTCCTCAGTGACCTAAGGCACACTTCTGCTTCTGATATGACATCACGCAGGCCTATCCAGCCAACATGCTTTTTTTTAAGTTACAGACTGGTTACAGGCAAGTTGAGGCAAATTTGAAACATCCGTCTATGATGATTAAAAAAAACGCAATCAGCCAAAACACAGTGTGAGTCTAGGTCTATTTTAAACATCAAAAATCAGGATCACATGAGAATGCTCATGTTTTGGACACCAATAAAAAACTGATAAAACCTCTCTTTTTGTTTCTTATTATCCATTATGTCTGCAAGAAAAGTAGTTCTTAAGATCTAAAGCCTGTCTGACAAAAAAGTCTGACACCACAGGTGCATTTAGTGATGAAACTCACAACTAAATACTGGAGTTAAAGTCATGTAAATTGCTGGTTTTAAACTTAAGCCTCCTGTTTTTTTAGAGACTTGACAAGTCACTGCAAATTTTTCTGAGGTTAAAACCAAAAGTGTCAGCTGGAACCTATCATAGTATTGCACTTTATTACCAGGTTAGGCTCATACAATCATTTCCTAATCAGCTAAATGTCTATGGCTGCATATTGTCTCCAGAAGCATCATACGCTGATAAGCCACATGATTAACATTGGTAGTTTTAAAAATGTCATGGTGGACACCGAGCAGTCAGCAGCTACACAGGCCCATATGCAGCAAAATGTGATCAACAGTGTGCAGAGGTGGCAGAAGTACACAAACTGTATACTCCAGTAAAAGTTCAAGTATTGTCAAAAACAAAACGTCTGCAATATAAGTACTACATCAAATCTTGTATTCAAGTAAAAGTAATAAGAAGGTCATCTACATCTTTTACTTAAAACTACTCCACTAAGAAAACAATGTAATTTAAACGATACTGATTATAGTAATTATGGCAAATTACGTACACTGAGAAAAAATAAGGGTACGGGTAAATAAGATGACTGTTGGTAAAGGGGGAGCTTACTTAAACCACAGACGTGCTGACAGGCAGTCAACCCATAATAATACAGCCGCATTTATTAGTTTATAATATTTTAATTTTATATATATTTAAACCACCAGGTGGTGTTAATTGTTATGGGTGGTCAGTGTATTCCTATGTGAGTTCCATGATCTGAATATTACTCCGTTTAAACTTTACTGTGATAAGTATAAAACACACAAAAACTTGTTTGTTCGGTTTTGTTTCATGCTCAATTTTGCACAGCGATGACAAATAATCTAAAAATCAAGAAGCACTCAGCAGACAGTTCATACATTACTCCCAGTTCAGGATAAACTTTTTCCACACACAAACCATGGATTTACTCCAAGTCTGGCACTAAAGAAAAGAAGAAAGGACAGAAATGGGAAGAAAGTTGTATTTTTTATATTAATAAATGCTGTATCTGAGTGAGTTTGTTCAGGAAGAGAACTGTTTAATTCTTGACAGTACATGCTGTCCATATTTAAAAGTTGAGAAGAATTCATGCTGAGAACATGAGGAACATCATGGCAGGAACAACAAAGACTGCTGACTGTGAAATAGCATCCAGCTGACCAGCAGCCATGACAATCTGGAGTAGGTGTTGTGAGGTTATTAATACTTTACAGATACCTTCTGAAGGGTTCTAGTGGCATGCTGTGGTTTGGCACACTTTAAGTGCTGAATTTACTATGAGCTCTGTTCTCAAAAGGTTTTGTTTCTGCATAATGTTGACTGGTGTTGAGCCAAATTATTTAAAGAATTATTTAAAAGTAACTTTAAAGTAGCTGCAGGTGACAGAAATATTGATGAAGTCTGCTGTTTTGTGCAAACTAGGGAGCAGCAAGGTCGGTCATAAAGACAATAATCACAGACTATTAACTTTAATAAAAATAAACTCAGCGTTTTCTTTTAAATTGTCTTCTGGACTGGATAACACAAGAACAAATTATTCATTGCCATTGTGTAGACTCCGTATGTATTAATACCTTTCATTAGCAACAACATGCTTGCCTAGTGACTGTGTCAAGGACCAAATGAGGTCACAGTTTACTCTGTATCCAGCCCTAATACCTGCAAGAAAACGCAACAAAGTTAACATTAAAGTTATGATTACGGTAAGAGGTCATCAATGGCTTCTTGATAACAAAGTCGTCACAGCTGAGGCCACTACCTAACCTCGGGACTGTGAGTCATGAGCGAACAACTACGGGAGAAAGGGTGACATCATTCTAGAGTCATCACTGTCATTCGCTGGGCTCCTATAGAAAGCTCTCACTATGTAGTGAGGGGGGCCTACTTTCTGAAAACCACGTGACCTTCTGGTACTCTGCATGCTGCACATAACTGGGAAATACATAATGCATGCAATTTGGTAAAGTGTAAAATACCAGGTTGTGCGTGCAGAACCGTTATACCACTCTCGAGTACTGCCGGTCTTGTTCTAGGTGCTGGCTCACATCTAATGATGAAATAGCACTTTGGTTGATGATGGAAGCATGGGCATGCCTTCTTCGCTAGGGAGTAGGACACGATTTAAAAATAAAAATGTTCCTCTGCACATTTAGCGCTTCGGAACAAATTAAACTTGACTCTATATATGCAAATATGTTTTAAGGAAACTAGTGACACATGTAAATATAACTAGAACAATCGGTAACGTCAGGTAGAACTGCAAAGCACAAAATGTGCACAAAAACAACAATAATCCCCACCCGCCGAAGCGTGCACGACGTGCCAGCAATTCGTAGCAATCAGAGTAGCGAAACGTAAACAAGAGGCGAAAGTACCATTTTCCCTTCTACCACTGGCACCTTTTACAGATCAAGCAGCGAGGACAGAGCTCCAGCGGGCCTCTGTGGGTGGTGGGAAACCGTCTGGTTGTTGTGCAACCGTGCTGAGTGCTTTCGGCAGTAACATACTCTGCAACAACTGCTTACCATACGGATCCGTAAGCACCGGAGCCGACTGGAGATAAGTTCTGGTACCGCTCCGGGACCTCCCACAAGGTTTTATTGAGCTCCTGTCGGTGGAAAGTGGGTCTCTCCTTCTGCGACATTCCTGCGGATTTACCAGCCCCGCAGTGACAAAACAAGCCAGCGGAAACTTCTGCCCCCTCTCCTCTCCTCCCCGTTCGGCACGACGTGGTGTGGTTACCGCTGCTCCCCAATCAGGCTCAAAACGAACAAAACTCGAGCGTCTTAGTCGTGCAAATTCAGCGCCGTTGTGCAAAAAACTCCCCAGCTTTCCGTGCAAGTCAGGGCGCGTGGAGACTTCCTCTACGCGGCACGCTCCTGTCAGGACGCTCAGTTTGGACTAGCCTTCGCTCGATTTTTCGTCCTGTTCTCGCCTTGGTGGGCGCGCGAAACCCTGGACGCGCACGACTTTTCATCGCCGCTCGCTGTGTGCATTTCTCGCGAGAGTTTAGTTGCTATTGCGAAACCAGGGGATATCCCCTCCTTACAGTGAACATGTGGGAATCTCCCGTTGTCAGTGTTTTACCTTTTTAAATGGACCCAGAGACACAATAACAAATCACGTCAGAGTTTTATTGTTGACATATGACTGAAAAATAGTCATCATGATGAAAAATGCGGCATTAATACATACAACTACACATACTCGAAATAATGCTCAGGTTTTACCACTTTATATTTTATAGTTTACTTTTTACGACTTAATTACGTTTTTTAAAGAGCGATTAACAGGTTATTTTGTAATGTGAAAGATATTTTTTAAATGTAATAACTGATTATACAGCTACATTATTACCGTATTTATTGGAACACTAGAGAAACACGTGATATTTTCTTCTTATCAGTTAAATAATCCGCAACTTGTGTGCAGTTAAAGTTACAGGAAGTTGGTTGCATATTTATGTTTATAGTCTTAACTTAATTATGTTAATTTCCATGGTAGAAATTGGGGATGTTGCATCAGGCGTAAAAAAACTATGCCAAATCAATATGCTGTTGATCCCCTATGATCCCTGAACTCATGGGACAAGCAGAAGGGACAAAAAAAAAATATTGCCCATGGTGCCTGTCATGGTTTACTAGGACAATTGAATACTACAGAACAACTACTTTCTACTATGACAAGTGAAAGTGTATCCTTTGAATACACATAATAACATTACAAAGAATCAGTCAGGGGTTGAATACACAATTCTAATGCATTAAATACATATGGCAAATATTCCCTAAACTGCAAATGTTTGTAACAGGAGCAGTAAATGCCATTATTGACGTGTTATGTCGTGGTACAATGATTAAACCAAAATAATTATGTTAAACACGGTGTGTTTAGGCAAAATGCAACAGTACAGAAATACAGGCCTGGTGACTCTGGTGAAGCATTGGGTTGGGGTGCAGAAGGCCGTGGGTTCGAATCAAACACATGCCAAATCAACAGGCCGAAAGACGTTGATCTTGACAACAGTAAAGAAATACGCAATGCCCACAGGGAAGCTGTAGGGATTTCTTCTGGGGTTTTCTGAAACATATCCTAAAACATAACTAAAATAATACCACGGAAATGAGAGGATTACTTTCACAGTAAGACAACACCCCAAACAATGTCAAATTAAACATAGATCTCAATTTTAATGATAATGAAAAAAAATTACTATTTTAATATACTGCAGTGACCAACGAATTTCTGGCAGGACTTGTAATCGCTCCATCATGTGTTCATCTATTGCCACTAGACAGAGTTTAAGCAGGTTTTCAGAGAACAATTTGGGAAAAACCTAATACATCTTCACCCAGCTGATAGCTAATTTATTTTTACATGACATGCTGATGAGTGCCACAAATGTAATTTCATCCACTGTGATCCAAAGTTGTAAAAACAAATGGGGGAAAAAAAACCTTCCAGGGAGACTATGGGAAATTCATTGTATTGGTGGTAATCTGGTCCTTCATTCATGACATTTGTTTGATAAAGACAACAAACACAGAAATAGTCTGATCACATTTTTACTCAAAATCACACCATATCCCCTTCCCAAACAATTTCTTCTTTCAAAAATGAAAAATAAGGTTAAAATAAAGAAGCATAATTAAACTCAGGGGGACAGTATGTAATTAAGATAGCATCACAAGCACCATCTCTATTTGGCACTGCATTTAAAATGTTTAGGAAAATCTGAAAGAGTTATCCATTTTTTTTACAACCTGGTGAGATAATTGTTATTAAAGTCCAATTTAGGTCATTTAAAATGTTATCTAGTGTTAGATGTTGAAGTAAATGAAAAAACACCCGTAGCAAAGTGCATATTTCACACCTACTGTAATGAAAAATTAAAGGACAGGGCACCACTGTAAATAAAAGTTAACAGAACAAAAGTAAAATATGGCATACACAAGAATATATATATTACCTTAGTTTATCTTCCCCTCCACCCTTGACCATAGAACTGATACAGAAAATCAACCAGGGGTTAGCAGAATTTATCTTTTTTAATTACACATAACCTTTTGCAAATCTCTACAGGTCATATTTTTTTCCATTTATATATATATATATATACACACACACAGATAGGCTAATTTTAGGTTGTATACACATAATAGATTTAATGCACACACCACCTTTGATCTTGCATCCTTCAATATAAATAACTATGAGTGTGGATAGAGACAAAATGTTTTACCAAGTGACCATACACAATCTTTTCTCTGTAATAACAGTGGAAAAGATTCAGGAGGCCCTTCATGTCTGTAGTGCACGCCTTTTTTGGGGGGATATGGATGTACCCAGTCACCAGAAGAGGGCAGTGCTGGCTAGTCTTTCCCATTGATCTGCAGGGTAATGGGGTTTCATTGGTCATGTAATCCAAGATAGGTCTTGGCAGATAACCACTGAGATGAGTCTGTCCCCAGCCTGCACCCACCAATCCTTTCCAGTGCAGTCTATCATTTTAAGAAGACCACGTAAAAAGCCATGGCCACACAGGATAACGCCACAGCAATGTGGAGCCGCGTCCCAATTACTGCAGCTGCGAAGAACAAAGATAGATCAGGAAGAGTTCAGGAAATTATAGGTCAACTCAACACACAATGAAAATGGGAATCACTGCAAACTGAGCAAATAGATGTGAATTACTAAGTTGAGAGCTGTTAAGCATGAGAAACTCTCCTCGAGAATGTTTGTGTTTTCGATTTCTATTTGGACAATGTCACATTTTCTGTTTTGATCTTATGTGACAGAACACAAAAGAAGGAGTCAAGTTCTAACTTTCAACTTTACTGATTTTAACTAACCTTACCTCCACATAGGTACTTTCCATAGTGGATATTCTTACATACCACACAGGTGGAACTTAAAATGATCACAATGACCTGTTCGTCACAAAATTAAAACCATTTTTTCTAAATGCACAAACAAGACAACCTAGTGAGTCTTCTTTTATGGTCAAAGTGGACTAATCTGTTTTACTGGCAAACTCACATTACATAAATCCTCCTAGAGGATTTCTAGGAGAGCTTAACTTGCTAAGGATGAGCTAAAGAAAATCCTAAAGGGATTGCTACAGTACAGGCCTAGCAGAGCATCACAGAGGAAGACAAAGAATTGGCTCTGCTCATTAAAAAAAGCACCTTATGGCAATGCACAAAGATGTTTTGTTGAACTTTTTATGGACATTTATTTGTGATAGAGATAACAGTTGTGTGATTCAAGTTAATGCATCATATATTGCATGTACCTTTGTAGAAGACACCCCACACTCCTTTCTTTTCTGATAGCAGCCAGCTGTTGAGGCGAGGCACCTTTTTGAGGTACGCGCAGGTGCAGATGAACAGCAGCCCAAAGACCAGGATGCCATCAAAAGAGTACACTACAGAAAAAGTGGAGTTTAACTAAGGATCACTAAGTCTTCCTTTCATGCCAGTTACCTAAATACATAGCTTATAGCAATATATCTGTATTTTTTTAAATCCTTGAAGATGAGAAAAAAAAAAAGAGGTTACATGTACAGTGCACATTTCCTCGGCATTAACGTTACATTATATAAAAAGTCTTGACTACACCAAGTGATGAGACATTTATTCTCACAGGCCACTACATTAGGTACACCTGTACAATCTAATGCAACTTAATGCTATGAATTCTACTTTTACATGTTATTAATTTTCAGTTTTTAGGTTGAAGCTGTCAGAAAGGTGATAATTCTACTATGTGTTTATTATTAAGTTTACTGAGGATACTGGAGTCGGACTGCAGTGCCTTGTATTAGGAGGTGCTTCTAATGTTATGGACACAATACTTACAATAAATAAAGGGTGGGGGGGGGGTTGAAACACCTCCTAATACAATGCAAACTGTGGCCTTTGCTCTAATAAGCCCAGAATGGCATGCAACAGTGAGGTGCGGTGATTATAAGATAGCTAACTCACGTTATCTTGATTTTTAGCTTTAGCTACTGACGTATTAATTGATGCTAAGTTAGCCAGCTTCCTTGTACCCTGACACTAATACGCTGTTTATCACCCTTAAATGGTTTGAAACTAAAAGGTTTATACTAAAGACGGCTAGTTGTGTAGTGAACCTCTAACTGTTACAAAAAAAGAACAGCAAAACACTATTAGCTATTGTCAATGAATAGTTAGTTGTGGTTCTCATAGATTGACTGTTGTGCCTAGGGCCACGTCTACAGCTAACCTAGCATCCATGTTAGCCCATCAGAAAGTGTTAGCCTAACTTAGTTCCGCTCTGATGCCAACGCTTCTAAGCTAGTTTCATCAAACAGAAAACCTACCATTGGTCATATTCGCTGTTTGCGTTTTTGCCGATGTTATATGACCTTTTCTTCCTTTAAATTAGTAATCCATCATGTATTTGAAATATAATTTGGCCCACTTCGTAGTCTCATATTCCGGTTACACTGGCTTACATTCTTCTTTTACGCTTTACGTGTAAGTCGTCCTTCCACTGCCATCTACTGGAATATATTGTCTACAACACCCTGTGTCTCATTGAAAGTCACATCTTCTTAATCAGTAAACATGCATCTCAAGCATCTGATCATTCTACAGCATACAATCTTGCCATCTCAGTTTACTTCAATCTACTGTCACATATTTAGAAAAAGGGGAAACAATTGTTCCTAACATTGTAGCAAGCATGTATTTTATATCTTAAAAAGCAGAAAGAATTGTGAAGCTTAAATTGAGCTTTTACCTAAACTACAAACAGCAATTTGTGAGGACACAGTTAGTATAAACAACAGGAAAGCTCACAAATGATGACTTGGTGCTGTTTCAACTTCTCAGCTGTATGCTTTTTTTAGTGGGGTTTTCAAAAATCAACTAATTAAAACATTTTTAACACCCCTTATTGTATGTAAACTCACACCTTATGTTTAGGCTAAAAATGTATAAAATGAAAAGTTCCTATAACACTTCACTGTCTCTTCTCTGGCTATTTTACCTTAGAGCCATGAAACGAAGAACCATGGAAATTTCATTGTATCCACTTTTTAGTCAGTCTTTTTGTAGCTTGTAACTCTATGCAAAAATCCATTCAGGATTCATACAATATAAGGTAAACAAAAGTACTCATAGATTAAACACAGAGGTTGATTTTAATTCTTACCACAGTGCATGATCCTATTCATTACATTATCCTTGTCCCTCCATATGTTGTTGCTGCCACTGAGACAGAAGTTCATCCCTTGAAAAGGACAACGGCGGAACAAAGGGGTTGTAAGACAGTCAATACAATTTGATCACCGCACAAAGTGGCACAGCTGCTCAGATGAGCCTCACTGTAAGTGCGCCTTACCCTGCATCCGCACAGTTTCTGCTTCTCTTGTTCGTTTCTGCAAAAACATCTCTCACATTAACCATGCATCTCTAACACACTACACAGGTAAGATTTTATAATAAGATGAGACTTAAAGACTGATAATATGATAGATATGCATTAATGGTAAATGATCTGCACTTATATAGCACTTTTCTACCTATTGGCACTCAAAGCACTATACACTACTTCTTCACCCATTTACACTCACAATCACACACACTCATACACTGAAGGGGGAGCTGCTATGAAGCTGGCCAGCACTCACCAGGAGCAAATAATTTGGGGTACAGTGTCTTGCTCAAGGACACTTTGACATGTGACTGGAGGAACCAGGGATTGAACCAACAACTGTGAGATTGGTGGATAACCACTCTACCTTCCTGTGCCACAGTCGCCCTAATGAAATTGGTATTTGTTTAATCATAATTAGAGGGTAAATATTTTATTTAAAATAGGTTTTATCTGTCTGTGCCATAGTTAGAGACTGTACTAGACTGAGATTTCACAGAATGGTAGAAAAACAATTACAAAACAGGTAAAAATAAATAATAAATTAGTATTTCCAAAGAGGATGGTCACACTGCCCGTATTATGGCTGTTTTGCAATAGGTAGGGCACAAAATAGCTGCAAACATGTTGACTTTTTTTTGCACAATTTGCTTCCTACACAGCTATGTGACTAACATGACTGAAATAATGGTTTTTGATTTTTTTTTTTTTACAGATTAAACATATCACATAACTTTTTTAAATACTGACATATCCTCTGCTGGATCATGCTGGAACATCACTACTGGATGGTTCCACCTAACCAGGTGATTTAGAATAAACAACAGGAGTGTGGTGACCTCATCAAACCCAGGAAGCTGCCAAACCCTATTCTGGCTTCTCACCAACACAGAGGCCTTCACCAAGTGCTTCACCAAGTGAGAAAATGCAGAGCCCTGTACCTACTGCCTATGAACTGGTCACACAGGCAGGTGCTTGACCCAGACTGTGCTGGACATAAGCAATGTACTTAGGCTGTGTTTAATACTGATTAGACAGAAAGTACAGCACTTTGCCACAGATCAGTGTTAACCTCTCAGCAGGGGCAAAGTGTTCTCACTCACTTGTGTCTGGGAAAGCAAATATTGTGAACATCAGCACAACACAATCAATAGCTTTAGCATTTTAGGAGCCCCATAAAAACATTTGTCCAAATATGACGAAATGATTAGCCAAGATAAAATGTCACCAAGGATTCTTGAAGAAAATGCTCATAATAAAGTTGAACAGCTGTGTCATTTTAGCACTCCTTATAGTTAAATAACACTCCAGAGAAGTCGTTTATTATTTTTGGTTGCTTGTCTTCATCCAAAAATCCAGCCTTGTATTCATCCTTACTCAGAGCTCTCCTGCCAAGAAGAAAGTTGGAGCTACAGTGTTTGCTGGAATGCAATCAGGGAGAGCAGCACAAACATAAGGAGTTGGTCCTCCATCCTCCCTTAGAGTTGGAGTTGAAGCTACACATAAGGAAGCAGAAAATGCAAATGGTTGGTTGAAAACTAAGACAGAAACTGCACAACACAAGGAATAAATAGCAATACATCTAGGTTTGAAGTAATTTTTAATTAGTGTTACTGTTACACATTAGTGATCTCCACCAGAATAGAGAACTCATAAGATGTTTAAGTGTACAATGTCACATATCTTGGTCAGTTTTAAAAAATGCAAACAATCAATATCAGGATAGTTTAGGTAAAAAAATGCTTTTGTCATATGTGTTACGTACTTTGTCAACATCCAAAAATTGGTATCAGCATCTGCCTTGTACCTCATTTAGGCTATTGTCTAAACCTGTATGTTTTCCTGCAGAGTGAGCTGGAGGAGAAGAATAAAAGCCTGCAAAATGTACCAGAATTTGTCCGTGTGAGGGGGAACTTGAAGCATATCCAGACTTTTTGTATCATGACAACCACAGCTTCAGGAACAGATTCGGATGCTTTTGTTAGTCATCAGGAGGATCACCTTCATTTAAGAACTGCGCCTCTAACAGTCACTGATAACATAATACGAAACCGATGTCATACTATGTATTATTGACAGTGTAGGAGATTCTGTATTATTTAGCATTTTTATTCAGTCCTCTTGAAAGTAGTTCTGATTTTTGTTGAATATTGGACATCCATAAATATAGTCAGGAATATACAGTTTAAGATAATAAACAAAATGAGAAGCAGCAGGAAAACATTTAAAGTGTTTAATAAAATATTCAGGGAGGTTTACAATGTAGGTAAAAAATGAATGCTGAAACGTATATTGTATATCTGAATGTGCTAGTGAAAACAATGAGAAACAGCCATGGCATTGTCCAAATAAAAGATAAGAACAGTCATAAAAAGGAGCCTGAATGCAGCCCGTTTTGCAGGATTCTTCAACTGCCTGTACTTCAATGTGTCACAGGCTTTAATCTAAAACCAATGAACATATTTTACAAAATTTTGGGACACAGCTACTGATATCACAGAGTCCGACTGGTTGAGGCTAACATTTGAAAGGGAAGAAAAGTTTGAGCTAGTAGTCTGTCAAGAATACCAGCTACGAGGCTACAGTATAAGGAATAAGAATGCCTGCTCAATAAAACAAATTCAACAATTTTCTCTTACACATCCCTAAAACATGAACCATGAATGAAAATTTTACATTAAAATGTAGGCATTTCTTGACCATTTATTGTAAATATTACATGTCCCCCCCTTCAAAAAAAAGAAAAATTATAAATACAACTTCTATATACACACCCACTGTGCTTTATTCTCAACTCATTACCAGTGTGTTGTGTTTGCTTCAGAATAAATTAACAATAAATAAAATACAAAAAAATGCTTTAAAAAATGTAGACATTATTATTTAGGGTAAGAGTCTCCCATATGTGTTACCCAGTGCTATCAACTGCATTAAAATCTTTAAAAATATCCAGTAAGAGGAACAGCAGAAGATGCACAGAGGTGGAAAGTGACGTAGTTAACTGCTTATGAGAACACTGACTTAACATGGGTCCAAATAACAAGGACAAGGTCACTCAAGGTTCAAAAAAGAATACAAGGCTGAAGCTGGCTTTTGAAGCTGGTTATTCTCTGACGATAATGGTGTACCGTATTAAGTTGTGAAATTTGTACTGGAGTTCATAATAAAAGCTACAGCACTGTTTGTGCTGAAATGTAAACACAAAAAGCAGTTTGGTTTCATCACACAGTTACATTGCATTACACCAGGTCTGTTTATAAAACAAAAAAAATATTGGACATGACGGCACTAAAGGCTGTTGTTAACTACATAGAACTGGCAGAAAAGGATAATTTCTCAATTTTCTCAGAAGCCAACTACAGCCATGTAAAAAGAAGACAGAAATTAAGGAATGCCATCCTTCCTTTGGCAGCACTGTGAGGGTGGCACACTCCAGTCATACACATAGGACAATCGTAGCTTGACTTCCTCCTTGCAAAGTCTGCCATCACGCTGCAGAGTCTGGTGTTTTTCCAACATGTCCTCCAAGCTCTGCTTATGTGTGACCACATATTTGTTGTTGCAGCCACGCGATTTATATTCTGTATCAAAACGTGGGTCATGTGTCCGTCGAACATCCACTGGTCCCAGCCATGCACCCAGTGATACATCCTCACTTTGCCATGTCTTGAAGTAACCTGCATTCAGATGTATGTAATGAACTAGGTCAGCTGAGAGGATGTAGCCACCACCCAGCGCGTAGGGTAGGTAGTAGTCACAGAGCTCCCAGGAGCTTTCCCGCCACTTGCCGGCCGTTTTCACTCTGCCTCTTCCTGAGAAGAAGCCCCAGTACAACCGGTTGGGCTCTTTCCCCTTTAGTTCCTCTTTAAGGAGGTCCAAGCGAGCAAATGTGTCATCATCTGCTTTGAGGACAAACTTGAACTCCACATTCTGGTCAAGCCAGGAGTACATGTGTAGCAGCTTAAGTGTCAAGTTCTCATAAGAATCACGCAAATCCGGCAGAAGGAGCAGGTCTCTGTGACGCCCCTGCTCTGTGTTAAGATTCTGAAGGTCTTCGTTTAAAAGCCCCTGAGTTCCTACCACAAACATGGCCAGAACATCAGAGTCCCGCTTGGCAAGCCAGGTGCTGCGGATGATACTTCTCCTCTCTGTATACTTAGGTCCAGTTGTGATGAGGACCACTAGGAATGCTGATAGGTCTTTGTTTATGGAGGAGGGATTATGCTGGTCGTGACGGGACTGTGAAGCACGGGCATGGGGGGCTAGGCCTGGAGGGTCCGGGTGGCCTTGTTTCAGTGTTTCTGATGTACACTTGGCCAAGAAGACAAGAACTACAGCAAAGCTGCAAACAATACCAATGATCAAGGCTGTTTTATGGCGGCACACTAGACGTATCAGATTCATGGTGCTGAATCTATGGGTAAAAACACAACACATTCTTCATATTAGTGCAATTCAAAAAAATCAGGTTAATCATAAAAGCTTCTAGATTAGACAATGTAGCCATTATCCTCTGTGACCATAATCATAGGGATTTGTATTAGATGACTAAAATGGAACAAGCAGAGTTGTAAATAAATCTCCATGTTGTGTGTTTCTCATGTCAATGCCAATATACAAGCACAGTCACGGTGAGTTAAATGTATGCAGTATTTAATTTAACTTGTTTTACAAATGTTTACAGATGTAAAAAAAAAAGTGAATATCAGTAGTCACGTTAGAGTAATAAATGATTTGATAATACAATTTTTCTTTTCCTTTGGATCACAGAGTTAGTCTTGGATAACACTTGTTATTGAGCAAGTTAGCAATGAAACATCACTGCGCCTGCACATCACCTGCTTGCTTAGTAGCCAAATCGCACAATGCGTCAATACATATAACAACAATGTTGTAAGCAGAAGTACGTGAAAGGGGAGTCGTTAGTTACCTTAGTTAAGTGAAGAATAGCAGTCCCGTTAGTGATGCAGGCAAAGCGGGCGAAAGATTGCAGCTTTGCAGAGCTAATGTTAACAGCTAGCAAAATGAGACCCTCTGCGCACTTCGTAAGCTTATCCCGTCAAACGCTAACATACACGGCAAGTTCATATTGATTCGAACATGAGAATCGAGACACCAAGTTTCTCGGTGAAGGTCAAAAATGTCACAGAAAGGAGAATAAATCTTGGACTAAGCGGACTGAGCCAAGTCCTGCGGTGATCATTTCTCATAGCGTAGCGTAAAACAAATCACTTCTGTCTGGACTGGGTGGCCGTGACGAAGAGGAAACGGAAATTATTCACCCCAAAAGGGTGATTAAAATAACAGTAAACATGCATAAGTATTTTGTTTTGATTTTAAAAAATATCTTATTATTAAAAATACCAAAAACAATGGAACCTAAACAAGAAGAAATTACTAGCTAGTTAAATTCATGGCGAGATTTCTGCAGAGCTGCTTTGACATAACGTGAATAAACAATAAGATAGCGGGGAAAATGAAATTTATTTTAATGAATATTGCAATTATTATTTAGAAAATATATGTGGAAGTCGTGGATAATATGTGACGGCAGTTTGGGCACAGTTGCTGACTACAGCATGCGCACTAGTCACCTTCTAAGGTGTTGCAGCGTCAAGTTCGCAGCCAGGGCAACAAGACCGGACGGTATATTCTTGTGCTTCAAAATAAAAGCACATGAGTTGAACAGAGTAGAAAGATGAAGTAAATGTTTAACCCACTACTGATTGGATCAGGTGTGTTCAGTCAATCAGAAGTTGGAGGCAGTGAGTTGTGCAAGGATAGTTGGAAAACAAACAGGATAAGCCCAGGCCTGTGGCAAACGTCTGCTGTTTAGCTCATACTAACATCCATTACACATTGGGAGTATTGGAAAAAAATGTTTAAATCAGTTTTAAGCAAAAATTCCAAACTATGAAGATGTTGGTGAACTTCTACACTGCCATCATCAAATCCATTCTCACATCCTCCATCACAGTCTGGTTTGCTGCAGCCACAGCCAGGGACAAGGCCTTGGCTGCAGATTTCCACAGCCATGGACAAGGCCAACCAGCCTCATCCCAGACACAAACTGTTTCAGCCCCTCCCCTCCATCAAGACCAGGACCTCACATCACAAGAACAGTTTCTTTCCCACTACAGTCAGTCTGTAACTTTAGGGTCTACACTTATATAAATATATGCTAATTTTAGGGTCTGCACTTATATAGCACTTTTCTACATATTGGCTCACCAGGACTTCAACATGTGACCAGAGGAGCTAGGAATTGAACCAACAACTCTGAGATTGTTGGACAACCGCTCTACCTTCTTGCGCCACAGTCACCCGCTTTATATTCTAGATTATGTGAATGCACTTGAAACCAAGACAACTTCCTATTACTGTTAAGTGTTCTTAACTGCTCCTGGCAATAAACATTTTTCTGATTGTGATTGTGATTGTGATTCTAAAACAATGCAGTGCCATGAGTCTCTTAAATGTGAATATTTTCTAGTTCTAAGAAACAGAAACTTTCTTGTGTGGGCAGACAAATTCTGGAACATGGAAGTAGATGAGGGCTTTTCATAATGTTCTTTATGCACTAAATAATAACTCACATATTAAAGAAATCTATTAAAAAATGATAGCCCTATAATTCACTTAGGATGGAATATCACTACCCTACTATAGGAACTAAACACAAGTAATTTACCAAGTTTTCTTAACGAACGAATCTAATTTCAGGTGATTTGTACATATCATAATTTCTTCCATGTTGTGATTTTTTATTTCTTTTTTACTTTGACACAAGATGTGTTTTCAAACCTTAATCATTGTTTACAAACTGTGCTAACCAGAGGCTGTATATGTGGACTGTGTATGTTATTAGGTGTGTTATGTAAAATGTCTGAAATAATAATGCAATTTTTAGAGGAATTTATTATTATCCCACAAGGTTTTATTTTGAAATGTGCAACCCGAAGCGTAATGCCCCTTTGAGGGAGTGACGCTGACGGTTTGTAAATGTCCATCATTAGCTCGAAAAAATGGCTTCATCTTATTAAAATACTAGCTCGTCGCCTGTACTCAGACTAAACAGTTAGGAAGTCAAAGGACTGGATCATGTAAACGCTTAGTTTGGCATGGTTTTCCGTTTCTGAATAGCTGTGTAGCATTACTTTACCGAGCAGCTCGGTAGCTAACTGACGTTAACGTCGGGGGACAGTAGGAAGCGATGACTGTTAACGCTATGGGAACCGGCCGACAGCCTCGGGCATGTCCACTTTTAATCGCCATCTTCATGCTACTTTTGAGTGTGCACTTGGTGAAAACAGCGTCTGATTATGACCCATACACGACCTTGGGTGTCAGCAGGAGTGCCACCCAAGCAGAAATCAAAAGGGCATACAAGACCCTTGCCAGAGAATGGTGAGTGACTGACCCCACGGTTATAGGTATCAAGTGTAACATTATATTTGACAGCTGAACTGGTGCTTGGTCCAACACGACCCTTCACAAGCTGATCTGGTTTAAAATGTTCAACATATAACCGTTTTCTCCACTTGTTTCACCTAACGGTTATTGATGACGATATGTATGGGCTTTTAAAGGCACCCAGATAAGAACAAGGACCCTAAAGCTGAGGACATGTTCATCAAAATTTCTAAGTCTTATGAGGTGGGTGAAAATCACAACATGCCATGGACTGTATTTTTTTAAAAGCTGCAGTTGACATGTCTGGTAATCAGTCTTACTTTCTGTCTCTCCAGTTCTCATTATTCCGACTGTCTTGTTACTATTTTGTCTTAACGCAGATTTTGTCTAATGAAGAGCGAAGGTCCAATTTTGACCGCTATGGGCAGATGGATGAAAACCAACCCTTTGGCCAATCACAACATCATGGTTTCCGCAGCTTCCATAACAGCTTCTACTTTGATGAGTCTTTTTTTCATTTTCCAAGGTAGTCCATTTTTAAGTTTAGCTGTTGTGTTGTGTACCACAACTTGTCTTTGTTCACAAATCGTTCACTTACTGGCATGCTGCTTTTAGCCAGT
Organism: Channa argus; assembly: GCF_033026475.1. Lineage (NCBI taxonomy): Eukaryota > Metazoa > Chordata > Actinopteri > Anabantiformes > Channidae > Channa > Channa argus. Next base: position 11,203,342 of record NC_090201.1, on the reverse strand, counting down.
CATTAGTTAATGGTGTGTGTTGAGCTCCTTTTTTGTGCAGGTGTATATATACAAAAATATGTGCATGTGCACCAAAATTTGAAATAAATGAAAAAAAACTGGAGTTATAGGCATTATTGCTCAGGTCTAATAATGCTAATAGGTCTAACAAAAAGACTTACTGTCTTGTTTCTGACCCTTTTTCAGGGGCAGAGACTTTGCAGACAGCAAGTATCTGCTTCACCATGCACAGTTTAACAGTGAAGTCCTTCCAGACAGCCACAAGAGGCCATATCTGATCAAAGTGACCTCTGAGTGGTGCTTTGCATGCATCCACATTGAGCCTGTGTGGAAGGAGACAGTACAGCAGCTGGAGCTCCTAGGTAAGTCTGCTGACACTATTGCTATTACTGTCTCCAGCACTGTGCGAGGATTGATGTGGTTTCCTTAAATGCATCATAAAATCATATGGTGGGTATTTACTCAGTTGCAGGCCATTAGGACAAATGTAATTTTAAAAGCCAATATGGTTTCCAAAGAGCTTGCCATTTCTTTAGTTATTTATTAGGGTTCATTTGTTCTTCTTTGTTCTCCAGAGCAGCGTGTAAAGCCAAAGGAGCGTTTGAGCTCTAAGCAGCAATTGTCTGTAACTGCAGATATATTAAGTCTGATGCTTTAAATACATGATTCTGTATTTTGCATAAATATCTACATATTAATTAAATATCTTGCTCTTTATTATGTTTATGTCACCTGTTATAAGCTCTGGGACTTCTACTCAGTATAGATAAACTAAAAATGGTTAACTGATGATTGACTTATTGCCTTGGAATAGCATTTATTAATGGTCATGATTCTGGCAACCACCAATCACTGTTGCAATTTTCAATTTCTTTGTACCTCTGATTTTGTCTCAATAACATTTTAAAAGCATTTTTGGCTAAATGCATTGCAATATTGACAGCTACTCACTAAATTTGTCTGTCAGTTGGTGCTAGACAGGAGATTGCATACATTTTGTTTAGGGTTATCATGTATTTTTATGCTGAACTGAAGGCCTGTTGTGACAAATATTTCTGAGCCATAAAAACCAAAGTATTAGACTTAAAAATGCTAAAAACCTCAGTAGAGTGAAAAAGAAATGTGGAATTGGGTGACATCAATCGGCTCTGCAACAATCTGTCCTTCATATTGCGTAAAGTATTTAGATCCATTGTTCAAATACATTTTTAACAGATTTTTTGTTATTATCTTTGCTCTTTTTAGGCCTTTATTTAATTGTGTATATACAGTAGAAAATAAGGAAAAACTGGAAATCCAGAAAGAGAGAGAGAGTGAGTGCAAGGGGTGCAAGTGGGTGTTAGGTGCAACAATCATTTTCCTGGGATTCATGCTGTGTACATTGCAGTTATGTGGTACATGTCTTAACCACTGTATTGCAAATAATGTTCTAATTGCAACAATAAGTGTTATATCTTGCTAATGTCAATCCTGTGCAATCCTGTTTAGCAAAACATTCCTTCAAATTGTTCCAAATCCCAAAATAAAGTGAGAAAACATATATAAGAGTAAAAATCCCACAGCTTCGAGTTGTTTGTTACAGATTTTTTAAGTTACTCCAACTGCTGCATAGTGATTGCTTTGTAAAAGAAAGCGTCTAATTAAAAATAAACACATTTATAAAGTTAAAGTTTAGCTTTTTCTGTAAATTTGAACAAGTTCATACTTGAGATGAACCAAATGCATAGTGGTTTTACCTTTGTTTGAAAGTATAGTAAGGGTATGAGTGCACAATTATGTCACTGCCTTGATATCTGGAGTGTCATTAAGAAGGCAGTTCACATGGACTATTTTTATGATCCTAAATTCCTGGAATAAATTAATAAAATTCATTTCATTTATAAACCAGCAGTTATTTGCTTTTACACCAGGTGTGGGCATTGGCATTGTGGATATGGGCTATGAACGTCGTCTGGCCAACCAGCTGGGAGCTCACCGTGCTCCCTCCATCATTGGGCTGGTGAACGGCAGGGTGACCTTTTTCCATCAGGCTGTGGTACAGGAACACCTGCGACAGTTTGTTGAAGACCTGCTGCCCCACAAACTGGTGGAAAAGGTAACTGCAGCTAACACAAATACACTGTTATTTTGGGGGAATTTAGTAACGCAGTCAGTAATTGTGACAGACTATGTAGGTCTGTTTAGGTAGTAATAGAAATGAGTTGTAGTTCCAAGGATTACTGGTTGTAAGTCACACTGTTATTGTATTTAGGAATGCATATTTAATAAATTCCCATTATTTCTGCAGATCACAGATAACAACTACTTGGCTTTTCTTGATGGCTGGCATGTGGAAAATAAGCCCAGTGTTCTCTTGTTTGACCAAGTACCCATTTTTCCCCTGCTCTATAAGGTAAGCATTGCATACACAAACACACACACACACACACACATACACACACACACACACACACACACACACACACACACACACACACATATTTAAATATAAACATACAAGTTGGGAACTTTGTAGACAAAATATATAATGGAAATCAGAAAGCTGACAATTGTTTAACCAATTTAATATTCTGAGCTTCTTCTTGTCATTATTTTAACATGTTTTCTGGGGGCTACTGTAATCTTTCCACTCCCCTCTCCAGTTAACAGCTTTCGCCTTCCGAGATTATGTGCGTTTTGGCTATGTGGACCAGGGTGACACGCACAATACTCGACTGCTGCGGCAGTTCAACATAAACACATATGCCCCCACCATGCTGCTGTTTAAGGAAGACACAGAGAAGCCAGTTGACATCATCCAGGTACATGCTGCTCTTCTCCTCCTGGATTTTAATAGTAGTACGCATTATAGCTAGTTGTAAACTGGATGTTTTGTAGCCTAAAATGGGAAACATCAGTTATGTTGAACTAGCACCGTTTTTTATCTGAAGTCTAAATCATTTGTGATTATTCAATCATTCAGTTAAAATAATTTTTGCCCTTTTAGAAAATGTCACACAACCATCCAGCTTCCTTTTGCTTTATCATGTTCATACCCCTTTACCATGCTTTCTCTCTTAGGCCCGAGGGATGAAGCGACAGATAATGGATGAGTTTGTCTCCAACAACAAGTTTTTGCAGGTGCCCCGGCTTGTCAACCAGCAGATTTTTAATGAGCTTTGTCCTGTTAAGCAGTTTCACCGACGGAGGAAGTAAGATATTTTATGAGCATGTGGTCCTATTATTTTTCTTTATTTGACTTCATTGGTTAGACAGCTTTGCAAATTGACATGAGTGAATGGTTTGCAGGTATTGTGTGCTGCTGATCACTGGGGAGGACCAGGCTTTTCTTCCCAGCAATAAAGCCTTCCTGGACTTTGCTTCAGCTAACAAAAAAGAGGTGCTGCGGTTTGCATATGTCTACCAGCGTCAGCAGCAGCCTCTCTGTCAAGCACTACTCCTCAGTCAGTTTTCAGTCACACCTCAGGTCAGTCAGAAAAGCACACGCAGTCTACACACACACAAACAGCTATTCTGTACACGATAAAACAAACCTTATTGTTTAAATCACAATTTTCTATCTATATCAAGGACAATGTGCATTTGCTGGCAAACCTTTTTTCACCCAGAACAGACAGAAATGGATATTGTATCAACTAAACACTGAATACTCAGAATTTGAGCTGTGTCATATTACAAATATCCTGCAAAGCCTCAATTTACAGTACAAGTGCTCTTTGACACCACTTACAGGTGGTGATTCTTGAGAGGCGGAGCCAGGCTGGTAAGGTCCTGTACCGTTCTGTGAGTGGGGGCTGGAATGGCAGTGAAGAAGACAAGTACCACCTCCACGAACAGCTGGAGCTCCTTCAGAAAGATCCCACCTACCTGAACTCAGAGGCCACGCTACCAGAGCTAAACAACGAGATGGCTCCTGTAAGTCTCAGACAGACCTGGGTTTGTGCTGCACAGATAAGAACAAGTCAATTTTGAATATTGCAAATTTTTGTATTCATTGCTTTCTATTTTATTCCTCGTCAGCTGTTCATTGTTCGGTGGATGGATGCTGCTTATGATTACATTCTTCAGATATATGACGACCTTCTCTACTCAAATTGGTAAGACAATCCGCACCCAGTAAGTCAGCAGCATTTAGAGCAAAGAACACACACACACACACACACACACACACACACACTAACACACACACACACACAAGGTGATGCACATTTGTTGATTTTTCATTAAAAGCTGAATCATGTCAAAGCTGTGATTATTCTAGTGTTGTTCTTTGATATGAACCTCTTTGTTTTTTCTCCCAAATGTGTCAATAATAATATTTCTTTCTTATAGGCGAGAGATGATGCCCATCCTGTCTTTGATCTTCTCAGCTCTATTCATTCTTTTCGGCACTGTCATCATTCAGGCCTTCAGGTGAGAAGAGTGAGTCAGGCTCAGACATTATAATCATGCCCAAACATTTGACTTACTTTTAATTTAGGTAATTGGATCTTATAATTAGTAATACTGACTATTTACAGTATAAAGGTGTTATTTTGCAGTTATTATCTAATTATTTTCTAATTATACTCAAGTTTTTTTGGTTTTGACTCCCATTTAGCCCAATAGTTGCTGGATAATGTTCCAAAAAGAGCTATTTGTTACGATATTGGTGATTTCTATTTGTGATCTATTTTTAGTGAACCAGGTGAGAACAAACCCCAGAAACCAAGACCAAAGGAGCAGCCACAAACTGAGGATGATGCATCAAGTAGAACAAGTACCTCAAGGTAAAGTAGTGACATTAATGACACACTAGATGGACACACAGTACTTTGAACGGGGGTTACAGCAGAACCACAAATCAAAACATTTTTCATATAGTCAATTGACTGTACTCTCAATTTTTATCTGGTGCTCTGTTTTGATTATTAATTATGTGACAGTTCGTGATAATTCATGATTTACTTTTATCAGTTTTGTCCAAACTGTTTTAAAAATGGAGTAAAGACAAGCTAAAAGTTTAACAGAAACAGTCTAGTAGATCTACAACTGGCTGAAGAGGAATCTAGCTGCTTTGCTGTGAGGTTTTATTCCACATCTGACACTGAATCATGCTCTATCTATAATACAATGGTTTCAAAAGCATGAAATTTTACCTGTCCTGCAGTGGCCATATAAGCCATCCCCAAAATAAAATTACTGTCACACATTTCTTCCTGTGACTATGTAAGTGGAATTTTCCAGCATCAGTGGAGTGAGCAGATTTGTCATTGTCCTGACAAATACTATACTGTTTGTATGTATCTCATAATGCATTTATTGAATATGTTACTGTAATAGGCTTTCAAAACAACAGTCCTGCAAAAAGGCCTGATATTGTTCAGTCTTCCTGATTCTATGTCATATAATGGAGGATGTAGTTTTTGGTGTGTACAGACAGACTTATTATGTGTTTTATTTAGAATACATTAGAATATATATTTGTAATTGTTTTTAGTAAACAATCTAAAGTGGGCTGGTAAGAAAATGTGGGACCTGTGTGTATACACCACACAAGGTTATGTAAGGTATGTAAACTATAGTACAGAGCAATCATTAACATGCTCAAAAACCTCTAAATGGAGATTAGATTTTTGAAAGCCTGTCTTAATGCAATAATTGGAAAAACCCATGTACATTTAGAAGGTCAGTGGTAGCTCTAATTAATCCCACCACCTTCCAGCCCACCCCCACCACACTAGCCATAATGTGATCCTGTAAAAAAAAAAATAGGGAACAAAATCAATAATAAACAGAAATTTAATTCCCACTTTTATTTTCCTCTCTGCAACTCTACCTCTGTTTGTCTTTTTCGTTGGTCCATGCAGTCGTCCTCCTAAGAAAGACTTTGTGGAAGTGACAGAGCTGACTGACATCACATATACAAGTAACCTGGTCAAGCTGAGACCTGGCCACATTAATGTTGTCCTGGTGCTCACCAATGCCTCCAAGAATGCCTTGCTCAGGAAATACGCCAAGGAGGTTTTCTCATTCTCTGGGTAAGTCTTAGTATTGGACAGATTTTCCATTTGTTTTCTTATGTATTTATTTTTTTGTGTTCAAAAATTGACTTGTAAATCAGTCTGTAACTGATGATAGTGTCCGGTGCTCCCTTTATAATGTGCACATTTTTTTATGTGAATGTAAAGTTAAGTGTAAATTATTGTTCACTAAGATGCTCCAGTGGCAAAGTTTTCATCAACCATTGCTTTTTCCACTTATTAATTCAAATCCCCTCCACCACTACAGGTCTCAAACCCTCCACTTCTCTTTCCTTAATGCCGATAAGCACTGCCACTGGATGCCATCACTTCTTCATTCAGCTTCTGACACTGCAGAGGGCGAGGACCCTTTAGAAGAGGATGAGGACTTAGACTACATTGGCCATGTACTGGCTCTCAATGGCCACAAAAGATACTTTTGCCTGTTTAGACCTGTCTTCACAGGGGACAATTCCAAAGACTTCTCATGTGAGACCTCATTCTCTGACAGAAAGAGAAACTCCCGCTCTAGGTCTAGGACCAGCTCCCACTCTCGTTCCCGGTCCCATTCCAGGGAGGATGGGGCCAGCCCTAAGAAAGTTTCAAGTAGGGCCACCAGCATAGAAGTCCACCATAAGCTTGACAGGCTGGGACTGTGGATGGAGAGGCTAATGGAGGGTACCCTCCCCAGATTCCATGTTCCTGCATGGCCTTCACTTGATGAAACCACTAAAAGCTCCTTCACATATTGCTGAGGTCAAAGTGGGACAAAGATGGAAGCAGGTACACTTTGTGGTCTTTCCCCATGTTTAAGTTCTTTGTGTATGGACCAGATGAAGTTCATTGGCTTAAGATTTGTGATATCACAAATTTTTAAAATGTGCATGTGCATCTTTTTGACATGAGATGAACGCATGTTGAGGCACAGTCTGAGCTGTGTGCCTCCTCTTCATGTCCTCTAGAAACACAAAGATGGAACAAAGAAATCTATAGGAAAAACAGCCAAAACAAGTGGAGTTTGTTCTGTTGCATATGCATCAGCACATACACATAGTCAATCTTCACACAGCAAGGCTTTTCCTCCCTTTACTTTTGTTTCTGTAGACCCATTAGGTAAAGCCACAACTCAGGATAAACGCAGTGATTTTTGCTGTACTTCAGTACTTTGACCTAACTAGTGCTACAGTAACACTAGTTTTAAACCTGACCACATCTTTGTAGTTGGCAGACCCTATCATGACTTTGACCTTTCACATTATATGGGAATTGTGCGCCATGTGATCAGACCTCCGCATTTTTTATGATCAAGTTAATATGAATATAGGAAACTGAGCCTGTAGCACTGAATCTATAAATATTTTTTTTGTTTTGTAAACATTAAGAAACCTTCAATTTAAACTGATTGTTGTTCGTTGTTCGCTATTATAAATCTAACACAATCTTTGCTTAAGTAAAGACAACTGAATTTCAAGACATGGTGAGCAGCAATAATTAACTTGCTCTCACAACACCATTGCTATTTCTTTGTGTTTTTATAAAGAAGGTATACTTATTGAACAGGGTTTATCTTTTGGTCTGTGTTTTTCTTCCCAGATCAAGTTGCCATGTCTTGCTGCTGTTTTGTTTAGGGATTTAACCTTAATGTTCTACCAGCCAACTTGAATATAGACGGGACTCAATATCATTATGGCTAAGAGGTACCCAGAAGATAGAAATCTGCCTGTTTGTCTGTACAGTTGCTTTGTTTTTGGGTAAATTTTTAGTGATTGTTAAGCTCTAGTCATTTGTCCAAATCAGGCGGAAATGATAAACTCGACCTTATTTTTTTGCCCTTTTTGTCTGAACCCCCAGACTACTGTAACTCTTACTGCATGAAATAAGTAGACCTGAACTCACTAATAAATATTAAATTACACCTGAATTTGCACTGGCAATGTAAATGTTTCACCCCTTCAGATTCATGACTTAATAACTATAATTGAATAATTTCCTGCTGAGAAAATATTTGCAATATATTGTAACTCAAGACATTTTTTTCTTCTTTAAAGTTGTTGTATGTCCATATCTACTGGTAGGGAATAAAGTGGAACTCATTAAAAGAAAAGTGCTTTTAACAGGTAATTTATAAAAACTTATTGATTAGTTTAACCTATATATGTAACTTCTGTCCTTTCTCTTTGAATAATAAATATGTTTATATAAAACAAAACATAATTAATTATGGTAATGTCAATTAACGCTCTGTGAAAGTCTCTCAATTAGCAACACTGTGTTTATTCATGTTACATTACATAAGTTGCAGTACTTAAATTTAAATATGTGTTTGCAGATATATAAGAACAAATATTTACTGTAATTATAACTACTTTTTAACATGAAAACATGTCCAGTATGTGCTTTAAAGCGCAGTACATGTTATTTCAAAGACCAGCATTTTTTTATTTTATGTGGTCGGGGCCAAAGGACACTGGCAGCAGTTCTTCCACAGTCATCTTCCGGTATGATCCATCAGGCTTTGACAGGTACACATCCCAGTTTAACCCAAACTGAATGAAATGGGGGGAAAAAACAAAAGAAGTAAATTCTAGCAGCTAATTCCATGCAGAATGCACCTTATATGTAAGATTATGTTACTAACAGCACAAATGATATTCAAAATCACTGGACACTAATAAGAAACAGCACCTGGTATGTTACCCATGCTGTTACAAAGGAGGGAAAACATGGCTCACCATCATCATTGTAGTAGCAAACCCTCCTTGAGAAAAAATGTTTACTCTGTCCTAAACTGGACACTTTATACTGCAAGACATCCACAGCTAACTCGAAACTGCTTTTAAATAAATGACACTAAACCAAGATGAACAGGTATTACCTCTCTCATGAACTGCCGGCAGCCACCACATGGGGAGATAAACTCGTCATCTTTGTCACTGCAGTGAATATTGGAGGAGAAAGGTTAGTTAAGAAAAAGGATCAGTATTTTATGAACTCCCTTGTTGTAGCCCTTTTAATATTAAGGACTGATGTCATACTAAAGGATTCAGCCACTGCTTTCTGTAATTAACCTAAATCCAATGATATCCACTTATATAGCCCAGTATCTCAAATTATTTGTCTTAAGCAAGATGTAATGAAGGGCATTTGCATTTTTAATTACTTTGCATTTATGATGTGCAAAATGAGTTAAAGTGAGTCATGAACCATTAAAAGAGGACTGACAAATGTGCAAGGGCAGAATTGGGGGTTGTGTGTGAGGAAATGCAGGGCACCTTTCAGATTCTTGCCTATGTTAGTCAAGATGAATGTTACCTGGCGATTGCAATGGCCTTGAAAGTTCTGGAGCCTTCTGAAACGGCCTTGGAGATAGCATTCCTTTCAGCACAGATACCCAGGTTGTAGCATGCGTTTTCCACATTGCAACCTTCCAGGGACACAAATGCAGCAAACATCAGTGAATTTGCTTAAGTGAAACCGTCACATAATTATTGAAAAAAATTCATTGGAGTTGCAAAAAATGTCGTTTACTATATCTAAAGGTTGTTTATTTATTTTGTCTGTCCTGGTCAGAGAGTTAGTCAGTGATTGTTTGCACTCACAGTCGTTTGCCTCCCCCCAACCCAAACATTTGTGCTGAGGGCCACGTGACTTGCTGCTCTTAGTGCCGTCCATGGACCAGACTGTCATTTCTTTGTCATACTGTTGACAATGATTTGACGTTTCTGTCAGTATATATTGTTATACTGTTAAGGCAGCTGATGCAAATACAATATGTAACTTTAGTTCACAGAAAATTTTAAATGGAAAAATATGAGAGAAAAGTGATTTTATTCAACCACTTGGGATGAAAAAGATTCATTGGCAGCATACAGTAGAGAGACATGCTAAAATTACCATGGGCTTTTCTCTGAGTCCAGAACTGTCCATTGCTTGGTAATCATTAACATTGGAGAACATAATTAAATGCTGATCTGAGCTGCTGATTTGAGAAGAAAACAAAAACCCGAATGACTAATGACTAATGAAATTGTGTTCATACCTGCGCATGTCTGGTCACCACTAAGTGACCAGACAACAAAGAACAAACAAAACCTAACTTGAACACAACCAAATGAAAAGCAGATGTACCTTTAAATTCTAAACCTAAATTATAGCCCTCATACCTATCATCCAGTCCAAAGGTCGAGATGTTAAGTTTTACATGTACCTGTAATCACAGAGTCATCAAAAGTCAGAAGAGCAGCTCCCACTCTGAATTTGCTGTAAGGACAGTAGGCTTGCTTCTTTGCTTCGTGAGACTGGTCGATCAGATTCTTGACAGTTTCGTCGGACAACTGTCTGGAGACCTGCTCCTGAATATGCGTAGGATTTTCACTGAGGTTGTTTTTGTCCATTCTTCCTCTTGGCTTTTTAAGTCAGTAAAAAAGTCTATTCTAACTCGTCCTTAAATGTGAATGGCATAGAGGGAAGGGCGATAGGGTGAAGTCACAACCAATCACTAGGCTGTCAACATGATGTTATGAGGCAATGGGAGGTGATTTTGTTGCTGCCATAACAAGTCAAGTAAGTTTTATTGTCAGGTTTATTTTTTCTAATGACCTGAGTCTGAGTGTTTGTTTGTTTGTTTGTTTTTTTGTTCAATCGGCGTAGTAATTATCTAATTGCTTTCTTTTGCATTTAAATTTATCCCATTCTGTTCCACTAATAATTTACTTGTTTGTCTCTGTCCACTTGACATCTAATGGGGGGCAGCCCCTGTATTCTTCACATTCTCTACCAGACTCTCCCTCCATTCACTTCTCCTGTTCACAGTGCTCTGTGTGTGTGCGTATGTATATTTTCTCCTACTTCCTCCTACTCACAAAGCTCTGTGTGTGTGCGTATTCAATTCAAGTCACTTTATTTGTCCCCAGGGGGCAATTTAAAGGAGCATAAAAGTAGCTTAAAAATAAACACTCACACAGACACACAATTAACACAATCAACACACACCGTACAACATCAACATTCCAAATAAAACTCATAATAAAATAATTTAAAAAGTACTTAAATTATAATTCGTTAAAATTCAAGTCCATTTAGGAGCTTGACCGCCCTAGGGACAAAAGTCATTTTTCTTCTCTGTGTCCTGCAGCCTAGACAACAAAGTCTTCGTCCTGAGGGGAGCCACTCAAATTCAGGGAATAGAAGGTGGGAGGGGTCCTGTAGAACCCCACGTGCTGATTTCACAGTCCGCTGGTCACATAAGTCTGTGAGAGCACGAATAGGTTGTCCAATGATTTTTGAGCAGACTTTAACCATATTCAGCAGGCAATTTCTGTCTTTCAGAGAAATGGACCAGCAAAGGTTATTATATTCTCAATGAAGGCATAATAGAATGTGATGAAAATGTCCTTGTTAGTCCCAAATTATTTAAGCTTCCTAAGTAAATAGTCTCTGATGGCATTTTTAAAAAATTTCATCTGTATTAGATGAAAACTTCAGCATGTTATCAAAAACCGTTCTCAGGTATGTATACTCTTCCACAATCACCAATGGCTTCCCCTGTATGATAGTAGAGACGGCTTCAGCCAAGTGTCTCTGCTTGGAGGAAAAGGTCACTATCATCTCCCTCGTTTTATTTGTTTTTATCTCAAGGCACGAGTTTCCACACCTTCTTCTTCTTTTCCTTTCAGCTGGCTGTTCCCTTTCCCTTGAGGGGTCGCCACAGCGAATCATGTGCCTCCATCTAACTCTATCCTCTGCATCCTCTTCACCCACACCAACTAACTTCATGTCCTCCCTCACTACATCCATAAATCTCCTCTTTGGTCTTACTCTAGACCTCCTGCCTGGAAGCACCAACCTCAGCATCCTTCTACCGATATATTAACAATGTCTTCTCTGAACATGTCCGAACCACCTCAATCTGGCCTCTCTGACTTTATCTCCAACACATCTAACATGAGCTGTCCCTCTGATGTACTCATTTCTGATCCTGTCCATCTTCGTCACTCCCAAAGACAACCTCAACATCTTAAGCTCTGCTACCTCCAGCTCTGCCTCCTGTCTTTTCTTCAGTGCAACTGTCTCTGAGCCGAACAACATCGCTGGTCTCACCACCGTCTTGAACAGCTTTCCTTTCATTCTCGCTGATACCCTTTTA